>NW_028242065.1:0-52973 GCF_964263255.1 Lissotriton vulgaris | reverse complement strand
ACAAGGGTATTCCTGAACTTTGGAGGACCAAAAAAACTGCTGATAACTGCAGTTATTTTTTTAAGACCAGAAAATAGCTGGTCTTCAAAATGGAGATAACACTTGGGGCCTCTTTTCAGAAGGTTTTGGTGCTGGACAGCACTGCAAGCAATGTTGCTGCGCTGCCCTCCAACAAAACTACAGGGCAGGAATGCACACCGTCAAAAGAGTGCACATTCCTGGGACTCAGTCATGAAAAGTTTTGCAGTGCTGTGACAAGACAGCAATGCAACACTTTTCCCTACCCCCTTCTTGCAACACCATGGATGCGCTGTTGTTAGAAACGGGATTCCTGGTTGGCTAAGGCTTGCACCAAAGCCAGGCAGAAATCACCACTCTAGTCAAGGCAAGGGAGTTATACGTCAAAGATAACCCCTGCTCACACCCTTGGTAGCTTAGCACAAGCAGTCAGGCTTATCCCAGTGGCCATGTGTAAAGCATTTGTGCACGCACATATCAACAGCATCCCAGACACACTACAAAAGGAACTCCACACAAGGTTATATCAAAAATAGCCTTTATATTCTCATAACACATTTGAATAGTAATCACACAATATACACTGTGCCACTGGCACTGGGCAATATTTACAAGGGATTATATACACATGACAGGGCCACATGGACCACTGTCAGAACCATCACAAAGTGAACTTAGTAAAAGTAAAACAGATCATAAACGTACATGCAGTAAACACTGGTAATCACTGTACTTAGCATCAGCCTGTAACATAAACTACTAAACTACATTATGCACAGTATCTCAAAAGGTGCTAGTTAGATTCTGCACCAACCTCACCAGCATAAACACATGATGCAATCTTCCCATAAGTCTAAACACATTAGACCCTAACCTCCTAAGCATAACTCATTAGAGGCATAAATCACACAGTGAAACATAATCTCACTAGCATAAACCATAATATGCAAAACAAACTCATAATCATAAACCCATATTCAGAGGTATAACACAGGGTGCATAAAATATAGTACATACATTACATTTCTTATCACCACAATCACATTAGGGCCTGGTGCCCTACAATCCTAACAGGTCCCCTGGCCAACTTGCCATCTCAAAAAGGGTCTCAAGTGCCCTATGTCCAAAAGTCAGGGCGCGCTGCCTAAGCAGCGAAAGTCAAGAGTGCGCAATTGCGCTGACCTAAACGTTGCAGCTGGCATTAAGTGCTGCACAGCTGGGGAAATATGAGGCACAGGAGCGCATCTCACTCCTAACTTAAAAACATGCCCCCAAAGAATTGCAGCCTAAACGTAGCAGCTGCTCACTACTTGCTGGGCAGCTATTAATATCAGATGAGGCCTGGCACCACTGTGCCTTCTTATGCCAATGTGCCCCAAATACGGCCGCTGCCCTCTATCAGGCGGGGCAGCAGGAAAAATGGCTTGAGCCCTGCTCTGGGGCTTTTGAACAATAATGGCCACAACTAAACTTACCCAATCGTTCCAGTTGCCCGCTACGGCGGTGCAACTGAGGAAGTCAAGAGGTACTGGCACCAAAATGCCCCTTGGGCCCCCACTAGGGCCCGTAAAACAATGTGCCCACGTGGGAGTAGCTCGATCCTCTGCGGGACCCCTCAGGTACAAACTCGGTGCCTCAATATGCCCCCAAACACTACATGCCTCATTGGAGCGGCCCTCTGACAGATGGGGCCGATCAGAATCTGAGGGCAAGCCTGTGCCTCGACCGGCACCACCAAACAGAAGATCCCCTACTCACTGGGCTCTTGAATGCACTTCTCCGATCTCCTGCACTACTTCCAGGTGCTCTGCTCTTTGCCTGGTCCCTCCCCTGGGACCAGGGCCTCAACATCAAGCTCACAGAGGGGGAGCAGGCTCCCAGCTCTTCCCCGCTTCACCCGGGCCCCCTCCTGGGTCTCTGGACTTTTTCTCTGGAGCCTGTGAGGCTCCGCCAGGACTTCCTTTCCTGCACCGAGGCTCCCCAGAGCTCATTGAAGCCCAGCATTGACCCACCACGCTGGCGCCTCTTCCGCCCTGCCGCAGGCCTCGCCCACGTCACAGGCAGACTTGCCTGAATTTCGGGCGTCTGCGGCTCGGGCAACATTGGGTTCGGGAGCAATGAGGGGTAGGCTCCCTCGAAACAGGACATACCTAGCGGGATGGGCACCCGCCACTAAGCTAAAATAAGTGGGGAGGGCATCCCATTAAAATGATGAAATAACGGGGTGGGCTCCTGCTTATCCGCATAAAAAGAAGTATAAAGCGGGTAGGCCCCCACTATCACAGGCACCATAATGAGGGGTGGGCACCCACTCTCGGCAGCATGGCGGGAGGGATCCCTCCAGTGGGGATTTCCTCGGGCCATATGCAGCGGCACGCTGCACAGCTCCAGTGCTCCTTCAGGAGCCCAATTTCAGCACTTCCAGTGCACAAAAGCAAGAATAAGCAATAAAGCGCTCACCAGGCACTAGAAGTAAAGCCCACAGTCCTTAGGGATAAAGAGAATAAAGCACAAGGTCCCAATAGTCCTTTTAGGCATCTAGGGGCAATGCAGGGCCCAGAGAGGCAGCCCTCATGGCAGCCCTTCCTGGTCCTCTGCAGCAGAACGCCACCCTGGCAACAGCGGCCAAGTACTTAACAATCACATGGGGACACAGCCCCTATATTTATATTAGTTTATGCCCTTTGTGTCACAGTACAGGGCTGCGGGATACTAGTTACAACTGGTATAGGAGAGCTTTGGAGCACTTTGTTTTGCTCAGCTCCTCTCTCCTTTGTCAGGTGAGGGCTCAGGGATTAGATGCACCACAGGGGGCAGAGCCGGCATTGTGGAGGGAAGGCACAGTCCTATTCAGGTCCCAGGGGCAACTCTTCCCTCCCATCTACATGCAGGTCTCCCTATTCACCACTGGTCAAACTCATTCTGGCTCCTGGACCACCCACATCATCCAGCACCTGTCAATCACAAGCCAGACATGCAATTCACATCAGGCAGGCAGACACACAGCAAACAGAAATGCCCACTTATAAAAGTGCCATTTCTCCGACAGTCACCATAAATCTGTGCACACCTTTGCACAGCAGTTCTCCTCACGAGTTTATACATACTAAACTTGCCCCTGCACTCCTCTCATACCAGGAATTACCATGGACACACATATCCCCCATTCATTCGTATGGGAGGGCAGGCCAGTCTCACCACACATACACAGAGAGCGCACGCACTTTACACTGGAACACAGTGCTAAAGTGCTCAGAGGCCTAAACACCAGGGGCCTCATTTATGAGGCCCCTTGCGCCATCGGAACTTCACTTTTCATGAAGTTCCGTGGCGCAGAAGCCTGCGTGGCATTTATCAGGCAGCAGTACGCCAGTTTTTGTGGCGTACTGCTGCCTGATAAATATCAGTCCCTTTAACGCAGTGTTCTGCGTTAAAGGGGCGTGCAATGGGTGTTGTAGGGGGCGTTCCCAGCAACATCCATGGCCTTTTGACACTGCCCCAGATTTACGAGAAATCGTAACTCTGAAGCAGTGCCAAAAGCTTACGCCTCCCCAGGGGAGGCGTAAGGGAGGCGCAAAAGGGAGAAATGTCTTTATTTCTCTTCGTATTTCTGTAGAATGCAGCACACATAGAAAGAGGAAAAGCCTCTTGTGATTATTTTTGTACAGAAAGGTTTCCCTTCCTGTACAAAAATAATCTTTTCCGCAACACAGGCACCCTTGCACCATGGTGCAAGGGTGCCTGCGCTGGCGCAGGCAGCCCATTGTGCGCTGGCGCAGGGGAAAAGGACAGGAATGCGCCGTATCTTATAGATACGGCGCATTTCTGCCCTTTTCTTTTGCCGTAGGGAAGCGCAGCAGGAAGGCCTGCTGCGCTTCCCTACGGCAAAAAGTCATAAATGAGGCCCCAGGTTTCAGAAAAAGGCTAGGAGAACGCAAAAAGTTTCGGGGTGAACCTGCCAAAAGGGCCAAGTCCAACAGCTATATTCAATGGACAGTGCTCCATGACCCAAGTAATGACAGATACGTCTGGAATCCTGATGTATCTGCGCTAAAGTCAAGCATTGCTGCAGTTGTGTCACAACCATGACACAACTCCAGCAATGCATGGGGCCAGCCTAACCCTGTGGCACTGCATCACCCTTACGCCTGCCATCAGGCAGGTGTAAGGTACTGACGCAGTAACGTTCTTGAGGAGTGCCAGGGTGTCGGCGCAGTTGGACATCCATAAGTGGTGGTTGCGTTCTGCGGTTTCATCATCTGTAGGCTTTGGCAGAGTAGTGGTGCTGAGGGAGTTGACAATATGTTCTTTGGTGGCCTTGATCCACCTGCGAAGGGGGGGATGATGGTGGTGATGTACGGCGAACATGGTGAAGACGTGATGTATACAATGATGGTTGGTCCAGGAGAGACTGTAGTGGCTGTGTGGCTGTAGTTGAAGTTCATCCTGGCGGAGGAGACATGCTCATCCATGTGTCCTGCTATGTGGCTTGCTGCAGTGACTAGCTGCTTGAATCTAATGTTGAGGATCAATGTGGTGTCCAGGTTTGATGGCGAGGAGGGCAAGAAATGTGCAAAAAGAGGCAAGAGAATTGCTGAAAGAAGCAACAAAGATGTAGAAAGAAGCAAAAAATGTGCAGAAAGAGGCAAGTGAGATGCAAAAACAGGCAGGAAAAGTATAGAAAGAGAGAAGACGAATGCAGAACGAGACAACAGGGGTGCAAAAAGAAGCAAATGAGGTGCAGGAAGAGGTAACTGACATGCAGAAAGAGGGAATGGAGGTGTGGAAAAAGGCTAGCAAAGTACAGAAAAAGGCAAAAGAGATACAGAAAGAGACAACAAGGGGGAGAAAGAAGCAAGACAGGTGCAGAAAAGAAGCATGGAAAGGCAGAATGAAGCAACAGGGGTGCAAAAAGAGGCAAGAAAAGTGTAGAAAGAGCAATGGAGGTGCAGAAAGATCAACAGAGGTGCCAAAAGTGGCAAGCGAGGTGCAGGAACAGGCAAGAGAAGTGCATAAGAGGCAATAGAATTGCTGAAAGAAGCAACAGAGGTGTAGAAAGAAGCAGGAAAGTACATTAAGAGGGAAGACGAGAGCAGAAAAAGACAACAGAGATGCAGAAAGAAGCCAAGGAGGTGCGGAAAGAGGCAACTGATGTGCAGTAAGAGGTAAGAGAGGTGCAGAAAAAGGTAATAAAAGTGCAGAAGGAGGCAAAAAAGGTACATAAAGAGACAACAGGGGTGCAGAAAGAGGCAAGAGAAGTACAGAAACAGGTAAGAGAAGTGCACAAAGAGGCAAGGGAATTCATGAAATAAGCAACAGAGGTGTAGAACGAAGCAAGAAAAATGCAGAACGAGGCAAGTGAGATGCAAAAACAGGCAGGAAAGGTATAGAAAGAGGGAGGACGATTGCAGAAAGAGAAAACAGGGGTGCGTATAGAAACAAATGAGGTGCAGAAAGAGGCAACAGACGTGCAGAAAGAGGGAAGATGGGTACAGAAAAAGGCAAGAAAAGTGCAGAAAGAGGCAAAAGAGGCAAACGAGGTACATAAAGAGACATGAAAGAAGCAAGAAAGGTGCAGAAAGAAATATGGACAGTGCAACAGGGGTGCATATTGAGGCAAGAGAAGTGCAGAAACAGGCAAGAGAAGTACACAAAGAAGCAAGGGAATAGCTGAATGAAGCAGCAGAGGTGTAGAAAGAAGCAAGAAAAATGCAGAAAGAGGCAAGTGAGATACAAAAACAGGCAGGAAAGGTACAGAAAGAGGGAAGACGAGTGCTGAAAGAGACAACTGGGATGCAGAAAGAAGTGAATGAGGTGCAGTAAGAGCCAACAGACATACAGAAAGAGGGAAGAGAGGTGCTGCTGACATGCACCTTTTGACACTGCAGGAGACGGCCCTGGGGGTGGCGGTCCCCAGGGCCATCAAGGGCTCCAGGAGGTGGGACGTGCGGCCCCTCCCAATATTTGCAAAGACCCAAAGAGGTGGTGACCTCTGGGGCATGGGGGTCCGTAACAGACCCCTGTATTTAAATTCAAAGTGTCCCGGGGAGGTGGTGGTCCCCGGGGCAGTGGGGTGAGACTTGAGCCCCCCACACTAATAACTTTTAACTGCCCCAGGGAGGTGCTGGTCCCTGGGACTTTGGGGGCCCATGAGGCTCCCCCACCTTTATTTAATGAAGCCCCAGGGATGTGGTGCTCTCTGGGGCAGCGTTGGGGTGACGGGACCCCCACACGCATTAGGTTTTTTGAAAAGCCCCAGGGAGGTGGTGATCCCTGGGACTGCAGGGGGGCCACGTGCCCCCCACTCATAATCAACAAAGCCCCAGGGAGGTGGCTGTTCCCAGGTCTGCAGGGGACCCACAGGCCCCCGCTATTATTTATTGACAATGCCCCAAGGACCTGACCCGCCCGGGGCCCTCATTAAAATGAAGCACAGGAGAATGTGCTTTTTTAAAAATATTTTGGTGGGATTCGCGACCCCAACATGAAATCGGATTTTTTTTTAAAAAAAAGCTTTTTTGGGCCCTGGGGTTCTTGTGGGACCCCCGAGCAGGCCTAGGGGGTCAGGGTGTTTATACCCTGCCCCCTTTTCTAGTCTTTTTATATTTTTTTACTGTTTTCTTGTTACTCAGTTCTACCGAGTCACAAGATGGCTGCCAACACTTCCTGGTTTGGAGTGTTGGCAGCTAATCAAAGTGCAGTTTGTGCCCAGGAGGGTTTGCAAACCCTCCTCGGTACTCAGATATCAAAACTTTCTTTTTCTAATTTCTGAGGAACTGCTGAACGGATTTACACCATTTAAAAAAAGGGCTCTTTCTGAACCAAGAACTACCTTTTTGCCAACTTTGGTGTAATTTGTTAAGCAGTTTGGGCTGTGTATTTATATTTATATATGTGTATATATATATATATATATATATATATATATATATATATATATATATATATTACCTACTGGCGGTCGTCAGTAGGTATATATAGTTAGGATTTTTTCTCTATGGGATTTTTGAAAATTCTATGTCTAATAACTTTGGCGTTTGTGGACGGAATTGGTTGAAATTTTCAGGAAAATGGAACATTTTGTTTCTGAGCAGCCCCTGGCAATTTGGGGGGGTTTAATCAAGGGGGGGGCCGAGAAAAAAGGGGGGTCCCAAAACGAGTTTTTCCCATGTTAATTTCCATAGGGCGGTTGGCCTCACTTTTAGCTCGAACGGCTGAATGGATTTGCACGAAACTTGGCAAAATTGTAGGGACTGTTAGCCCGATGTGCCTTTGCTAGGTCTCAATATATGTGCTCCAGTGGATTTTGAGTAATTTAGGTTAAAAAAAAACATATATATCTGGGCGGAGCCTAACCACACATCTGATCTGATTGGCTGTCAGCACTTCATCCAAGAAATGTTGGCAGCCATCTTGGGACCAATATACATGATAGCACCTCATTAAAAAGCATTGTAGTTAATAGAGGGTTTTAGGACTTTAGTTACATTATAAATCATTTGTTGATGGTACCATACTCGTTTTAGGAATTGTCGTGGGTTCTAAGGTGATTTTACCATGTGAAAAAACCTTCTGCTCTGATATCATGAATATTGTTTGAAAGAAAACTAATATCTCATGATTTTCCCACAGTCGTTTGGAAGGGGATCTATAAGCTAAACTGAAAGCATATTTTCTGTAAATTCACATTATCTTTCTCAGTCATGTGAAAATGAAGTCTGACATTCTCAGTAAAACATGTACATCCAACAAGGACAGAGACTGTCAGTTGATTCCTTTGTGTTCTACTGCAGCCTCCTAGAGTGTTCTAAAGAACAACTAGAGTGCTAACAGTCCTACTTATTACAAAGGTATGGCACACCTGAAGCCATCTTGATTGGAATAAAGTGGTAACTCTTAAAACATTTAATTTAAAAAGAAACAACATGAGGGGGTATATTTTGCCATAGAAAGTATGATTAGTGCTGCAGAATGAAAAATTAGGGCACATTTTGAGTGACTTCTCAAATCCTTTTCTATTTCATTAAAACATTCTGACATGCAGTCTCCCAAAATGGCCACCAGAGACAAAAGAGCCCAAATGTAGCCCAAATATCACCCAGATGTAGCCCAAGTATAGCCCAATGACAGAATGTCCCAGCGTGTTCTAAGGAACAACTAGAGAACTAACAGTCCTACTTATTACAAAGATATGGCACACCTGAAGCCATCTTGATTGGAATAACGTGGCAACTCTTAAAACATTTAATTTAAAAAGGAACAAAATGAGGGGATATATTTTGCCATAGAAAGTATGATTAGTGCTGCAGAAAGAAAAATTAGGGCACATTTTGAGTGACTTCTCAAATCCTTTTCTATTTCATTAAAACATTCTGACATGCAGTCTCCCAAAATGGCCACCAGAGACAAAAGAGCCCAAATGTAGCCCAAATATCACCCAGATGTAGCCCAAGTATAGCCCAATGACAGAATGTCCCAGAGTGTTCTAAAGAACAACTAGAGCGCTAACAGTCCTACTTATTACAAAGGTATAGCACACCTGGAGCCATTGCGATGGGAATAAAGTGGTAACTCTTAAAACATTTAATTTAAAAAGGAAGAAAATGAGGGGGTATATTATGCAATAGAAGGTATTATTAGTGCTGCAGAAAGAAAAATTAGGGCACATTTTGAGTGACTTTTCAAATCCTCTTCTATTTCATTAAAAAATTCTGACATGCAGTCTCCCAAAATGGCCACCAGAGACAAAAGAGCCCAAATGTAGCCCAAATATCACCCAGATGTAGCCCAAGTATAGCCCAATGACAGAATGTCCCAGAGTGTTCTAAAGAACAACTAGAGCGCTAACAGTCCTACTTATTACAAAGGTATGGCACACCTGAAGCCATCTTGATTGGAATAAAGTGGTAACTCTTAAAACATTTAATTTAAAAAGGAACAAAATGAGGGGGTATATTTTGCCATATGAATTATGATTAGTGCTGCAGAAAGAAAAATTAGGGCACATTTTGAGTGAATTCTCAAACCCTCTTCAATTTCATTAAACAAATTCTGACATGCAGACTGAAACATGCACTTTGAATACCAGCAGCAGACGTCCCTGGTGAGCAGTAGCTTTACTACAGTGATCTAATGTGCAACTAGAGTGCTAACATTCAGAATTTATGGCAAATGTGTGACACATCTGAATGCCTTCTTGATGGAACCAAAGTAAACAAGCATTGAAAATGCAATAGATCTCGCCCTCGTTTAAGTTAAAGCCATTCTGTTTGTAATGAGGTGGCTTTTTAGCTTTGCTTTTATTAGTGTTTTTTCAACTTTCATGTAAATAACATGCATCTGTATGCATATAAGTATATGTATGCATGCATTTATGTTTGTATTTATATAGATATACAGATGATATATGTTTATATATGTATGTATATATATATATTCACTGAAAAAACCATAGGTTATAGACCATATATAGTTAGGAATTAGCATTTACAAAACCTTGAAAATTCACTGAAAAAACCATAGGTTATAGACCATATATAGTTAGGAATTAGCATTTACAAAACCTTGAAAATTCACTGAAAAAACCATAGGTTATAGACCATATATAGTTAGGAATTCGCATTTACAAAACCTTATTTTACTCACACAAAACCATTGAAATTCCATATATAGTTAGTTGCACTAACTATATGTCGCGCACCCGCAATCCACTGCTGATGATGTCACATATTACATCATTCATGACATGGTCAGTGACATCACTGATGACATCTCAAATGACATCACTGATGACATCACTGATGACAACATCCAGTGACTGTATGTTTCTGTAAAGTTAAAATATGTCTTACATATTGAAGAATGAGTGGATGTATAAGTGTCTGGATGAAGGATTTAGTAGGTGCATGACTGACTGTATGAGTGAGTGATTAAATGTGTCTCACTGAGTGCATGGGTTAGTGACTAAACTGTCTTAATTTGTGCATCATTATGTCTGTTGTTCTGTAAACTGTTGCATGTGTTGATAAGTAGCTATATGAGTAACTATATGGGTTATTGATTGGTTGCCCAAGTATTTGTATGGGAGACTGAGTGTGTGTGTGGGTGGCTGGGAGGTGTATGACTCTGTGCATAGATGTGTGAGCAGTTGATTCACTAGATGTATGGTTTCAAAAGTGCATGTGGAAACAGCTGTATGGGTGGTTGACTGTGTGCATGAGTGTATTGGTGAGTGAATGGATATCTCAGTGCTACATGTCAAAGTAAGTACATATGTAAAACACAGTACATGTGAGAGTTGACATATATAAATAACTGTGCATAAGAGCCAGTGAATGTGTGAGTGGCTGTATGGATCATTGTGAACTTGTATCAGGGATTGTATAAGAGAGTAAATATGTGTTAGTATATGTTTGAATAAGTAAAGTTTGTATAACTGTATAGTTGAGGAAATGGAGGTGTGATTGATTCTTTGCATGACTGACTAGGTGTGTGAGTAACTCCATGGATGAGTGACAGTCTGTGAGTGTCTGTTTACACTGATTGTATCTAAGGTTATATTAGAGTCTGAAGAGGTTCATCGTATTATCACATGAATGATATCATCAGTGATGTGATCAGTAATGTCAAATGAGATGTCATCAGTGATGTCATCAGTGATGTCATTTGAGATGTCATCAGTGATGTCATTTGAGATGTCATCAGTGATGTCATCAGTGATGTCACTGACCATGTCATGAATGATGTAATATGTGACATCATCAGCAGTGGATTGCGGGTGCGCGATATATAGTTAGTGCAACTAACTATATATGGAATTTCAATGGTTTTGTGTGAGTAAAATAAGGTTTTGTAAATGCGGATTCCTAACTATATATGGTCTATAACCTATGGTTTTTTCAGTGAATATATATATATATATATATATATATATATAGAACACCAATCCCGCCTCACAGTAGAAACGGGTCTGACACATGCACGGGTCACCTCCAAGTAAAATTTATTTGTGCACTGGAAAGATGGTACACCACCAGAAGGGAAAACACCTGGCAGACGCGTTTCGGCGTGTGCCTTCTTCAATGCCAGCTTCGTGTTTGTCCTGTTTGAGTTTGGCGGGGCTTTCTCATACTGTGTCCTCGCATCCTATTGGACCATGAGTGTCCAATCCGGAGAGCCGTTCTTAAGTCATTCAGTATGCGCTGTTGCGTTAGCTGGTTGTTGTTTATGCCCCATTGTACTTTTGGCTTCCATGGACTTCCAAAGGCAGACTTGCCTGTGACTTTAAAACAGCGAGCGCTGGTTAAGTAACCCGCTCGAACACACGGTGTTGCCCTGACTCCGTCAGCTGTCAAGCCACCTGCACGCTGCCTCACAGTTGTCTGTGTTAAAAGTTTTTCACCTGGAGGAGTCCCGTCCGGCAGGGATCTGCCGCTCTCTCCCCAATACCTCAATCCTGTCTCGGTTGGGGGGGCGCCGCCGTGTGCCTTCAGCACTGGTCCAAAAACGAAATTTGCCGGTCTTTAGGCGGAGCTCCAGAAAGAGAGGCGTGTCAGATAGCAACGCCGACTGCTGCACCACATAGAACACCAATCCCGCCTCACAGTAGAAACGGGTCTGACACATGCACGGGTCACCTCCAAGTAAAATGTATTTGTGCACTGGAAAGATGGTACACCACCAGAAGGGAAAACACCTGGCAGACGCGTTTCGGCATGTGCCTTCTTCAATGCCAGCTTCGTGTTTGTCCTGTTTGTGTTTGGCGGGGCTTTCTCATACTGTGTTCTCGCATCCTATTGGACCATGAGTGTCCAATCCGGAGAGCCGTTCTTAAGTCATTCAGTATGCGCTGTTGCGTTAGATGCCCCATTGTACTTTTGGCTATATATATATATATATATATATATATATATATATATATATATATATATATATATATATATATATATATATATATATATATGGTTCAGCAAAATGCCCAAAGAGCTTTTTTCGAGGTCACAACAGCTTGCCTGCCATCCGGCAATTTTCGTCACAACACACACCAGCTCCGGATTTCAGTTGTGGCCAAATATATATATATATATATATATTCACTGAAAAAACCATTGGTTTTAAACCCGTTATAGTTAGGAAGTAGCATTAAAAAAACCTATGAAATTCACTGAAAAAACCATAGGTTTTAAACACGTTATAGTTAGGAAGTTGCATTTAAAAAACCTATGAAATTCACTGAAAAAAACATAGGTTTCACACACGTTATAGTTAGGAAGTAGCATTTACAAAACCTATGACATTTACTGGGGCACTGAAGGATGTTCAAGTATGTAGCGCTCCTCCTGCTACAGCGTACAGAAGGGATTGTGTTAGGTATAAAAAAGTGAAACACCCACGCTACAATGATATAGAACACTTCCTTTAAAGACGCCTGTGAAATAAGTTTAAAAGATCAGGTTAACCTTCTTTTACTCTCTCATCATTCTTGAACATAAGTATTTACAATACTATATTCAACAATGCCATGGTTGCTGCTTTTTTATTTTAAGAAATTAGCAATCATTCACAAAGCCAATAGTCATGGCTTCTTTTTCGTGAGAAAATACTTGCTATATTACATATCTGCATAGAATGACAGAAACAACATAACACTATGCTAAGCCCCCATTTTTAGCCTATGTGTTTTAAACTGCCCTCTGAATTACAACCAACACTCTCTTTGAAGAGACCCCCCAATTTTTTTAACACCTCTTAAAGCCCTGGAAACAACACCATTTAACATTTAACATCATTTACCTCCAATGCTTTCATATATCAGCGTTGTTGAACTCACTCAGTGAAATGTCGCTGATTTCATAAAATCACTTTTAAGGCGCTCCTTATGACAGTGCACCCAATCCTGTGTGGAAGTGCTCACATAAAACATGACACTGGTATGACCAGGATAGACAAAGAAATAACACAGTGATGGAAATGTTCTTTATTTTTTATACTTACCTAAGAAATAGTAACAAAGTAAAAGTGCATTTCTTTAAAAAACATAGTATCTGTGGAAGAAAAGTAAAAATAAGGTTATAATGTACATTTCATAAAACAAAAAAGTAGCAGTGAATGAAACAGAAAGTGAAAGAAAAAAGACTGAGGGTGAGTAAGAGACAGAGACAGAATGTGTAGTATATAAATCAATGAGTAAGCTAATTAATTGAAAGAGATAATAGCACTGAAGGAATGAGTGTCTAAACTAAAGTAAAGTGTGAGAGAAAATAAGAGTATGATCAGTGATAGTACACGAAATAAACAGTCTCTTAAAGAAACACAGTAAGAGCACAGGAATATCTTAAGGAGATAGATAAAATAAAGGAAAAACAGTAAGAGAAACAGAGTAAAAAAGGGTGAGAAACAGAAGATGTACGGAGTAGAAATACACAAGGACTGTAGGAGACAAATAAATAGAAATGAAGTAGGGTAAGGGAAGTAAACTGTGGGCCTTATTTATGAAGGCCTTGCGCCGCCCATGCGTCACTTTTAACATGGGAAAAAGTGGCGCATCGATGGCGCAAGGCTTTCATAAATGAGGCCCTTTAGATTTAAGTTTAAGAATTGAGCATAATTAATGAAAGCAGACTAAGGGAATAAAATTAAAGGTACGGTAAGACAAACAAATTAAGATTCTAAAAACAAAGGTGATATAAGGTCAATAAAGGTGAGTCACCATGAGACAACGGAAGAATCAAACTGAAGAGATAGATAGACTGAGTAAAATAGTGACAGAAAAGATGTTAGAGAAACAGGAGAGAAAATTAAACAACTCTATAGGGGCCGATCAGGATGGCGGACGGACTTGCGTCCGTCCGCCACCCTTGAGGAGGAGGGAACGTACGCAGGGGCTGCGGCGTTCCCTCCGTCCTGATTAGGATGTGACCGCCAGGGTGGCGGTCACATCCTCAATATTTAACATTGCGGCGGGTGCAGCTTCAAGCTGCACCCGCCGCAATGTTGAAATAGCATGTGTTACATTTACATGCACAAAGCGGCAGGGACCGCACGGTGCCTGCCGCTTTGTGCACGCAAATGCAGGGGGGTACCATAGGTACCCCCCATGTGCACCCCCCACCCCCCATTCACCCAGGGGGCCCGCAACGGGCCCCCAAAGTGAATGTCCGTATGCTTTTCCATGGCGGAAAAGCCGCCGTGGAAAAGCAGTTTTACACAAACATCATAATATGGCGGACGGTGTCTCATAGACACCGCCTGCCATGTTATAGCTTTTCCGCCGCGGTCGGAAGCCGACCGCGGCGGAAAAGCGGCGGACGGAATTCCAGACCCACCAGCCATCCTAATTTGGCGGTGGGTCTTTGGTGACTCCGCAGAGGATTTTCCGCCTCCTCCGGGCCGGAGGTGGCTTCCGCCGGCCCGGAGGAGGCGGAAAATCCTCCATCCTGATCGGCCCCAAAATGTGGATGAGTTAAACAGAATAAGCGTGACTGAACAGTACTGACAAAGGAAGGTGATGAAAAGAATAAGGATAAGAGAGAGGCAAAAGAAACTCTCGGATGTTATTAGTTGTACTTACCTTTTAAATGTAATATCTGTGGAAGACAATAAAAAAATGTGTTATAATACATATTTCTAAATCCAATGTAACAAAATAACTTAAACAACATATTACATGGTTTATTTTTGCTGTCCTCAGAATATATTGAGTTTCACTATAAACAGTGATTTCAATAGTAATCATCATGTAACAGCGGGGAAAAAAACCACAATCCAAATGATTGTGTTTAAAAAACCCGTACAAGATCTCTATACATAATATAAATACCTGAAAAAAACATGTCTTAAATGCTTTTCTCTAATTCGCAATTTCTTAAGTAAGCACAGTACATCTTCCTCAGTTACAAACTAATTAAACCATAGCACTTATTTTTAAATACGTCTCAACAAAGCTCCATGCAAGTATGTTCTTAAAACATTTATCTTAAGTACACATTTTTTTCTCTCATACCTTACCGCGTGGCCAAATGGTATGAGTTAACTCATTATTTTTTAAATACCTCTCAACAAACTTCCGTCCAAATATGTTCTAAAAACATTTATCTTAACCCCTTCCATGCTGATGACAGAACGGTTCCGTCATCAGCTACGGGTGAGCTGTGCTGATGACGGAACCGTTCCGTCATGAGCCCGTTAGAACCTTAGAACCCTCAGCACAGCGCGAAAATTCACGCCGCGCTGAAGGGGTTAAGTACACATTTTCTTCTCTCATACCTTTCTGCGTGGCCAAATAGTATGAGTTAACTTGTTATTTTTTAAATACCTCTCAACAAACTTCAGTTGAAATATGTTCTTAAAACATTTATCTCAAGTACACATTTTGTTGTCTCATATGTTTCCGCGTGGCCAAATAGTATGAGTTAAGTAGTTATTTTCTCAAATTACTCAATCTTAGTGTTATCCATTTTTTCTCAACCTTTCAAATAAAAATTATAACGTGTTCTGTACCATCAAACATTAAGTAAACTTGTACCTGATACTATCACTATGCCAAATATAAATTTCATTTCTAGATTTGCACACCCTCAGTCACATGATATTTCAAAACAACAGAGTTTCATATCTTTACAGTGTTAATCTTCCTACACCAAGTAATTTTACTGAAATTTGGGTTGCAAAAATAGCAGATAAGTATTAGTTAAGTCAAAAGGCAAACGTTTCTTAAAAGTCAATTGACTATCATTGCAGAGTGTCCAGCCTGTTGGAGACTTCAAATAAGCTGTGTAATGTCCTGATGATGTTGAAGGCCCTTCATGAAAAATAATGGCTACAGTTACAAATGTTCTTCTAGAAATAGATTCTTGAGAAGCCACAACATTTTTAATTAAAGTTGACAATTTGCTCCCATCAGCTCTGCATCGTTGAAACATTAAAATTACATATTGTCCATTTCTGTGGATAAATAATGTTGATAACATTTCAGAGTTACATTGAGAGCAGACCATGTTCTGATGCACATCTTTAACTAGTTTGTTGAAGGACACTTCTTTACAGTCTGGTATTGTTAAATATATAAATCTTTCAGTGTGTATATCAGTAGTACTTGAAAATGAACAATTATCACACTTATGTTCCTATTTATAAGAAAGGCCAAAAAGACTATCAATATCTACACCTTCATCTTCCAAAACTGTAAGCATATACATAATAAATTCCTGACAATCTTGCTGAATATTCTGAGAAAATTGATTTAGTCCTGCACATATGTCTAAAACATTCCTTAGTTCTGAAACACTTGCTACTTCACTATTATCTCTGCTAGATTTTTCAAATACAGAATTTAACGAACAACAAAATGTTTGCTCCCGATTTTGTACAATCTGTTGCCAAATTTTTTTGTTGAAAAAAAAACAACATTAACAACTACATTTGCATAGCAGTTGACACCAGACCTGTTTTCAAACTTAAATCCAACAATCTGTTCAATACTAACCTTTTTCTTACTGCTACCAATGTGAGCTACATCTTTTTTTCTTCGTTTCTCTACTACTTCGGTACATTTTTCCTCATTTCTCCTTTTCTGACCAACCATACACTTTTCAATTAAAGGATATTGAGGTAAACTTGGAGCATATTCTCTTCTTAACCTATTATACTCCTTCACACAATTTAGATCTGCACTAATCTTTGTCTCATCAAAATCAATTAGATAAAGTCCACATAAAGTTCTAACTCGAGATAAAGCAACATACGCCATACCCTCTTTGAATACAGTGCTTCCAATACTTACCAAAGCACAATGTACACTTAAACCTTGAGATTTGTGAATAGTCACTGCATATGCTAAACAAATTGGAAATTGCTTCCGACAGACATATAAGTCTTTCACAAGCAAAAAATGAGTTGAACAGCGACTGAATTGTTGAACTTCCTCAATTCCATCAAATTTGATTCTTAAAAATTCAATCTCATCTCTATTTGAGTAATTGACAAAACCAACAACATTACCCATTGCTCCATTTACCAAACCTCTTTCTACATGTAAATTTCTTCGTAAAATAATCCAACAATTTACACATACATACATATTTTTTTCCAAGCCAGCAGTTTTAGATATAGATTTCTGAAGAGAATCCAATTTTAACTTCAACTTTTCAGACAAAACAATAATACTGCCTTCATGCTCTATTCTATCTTTAGCTTCCAGTTTCTTAATTTCTTGATTTTCTAACCTCAACATTTTTTCATTGAAAACTGAACATTCTTTGAAAGTTGGCATCAAGCATATGACTGACTTATCTGCTACCTCTTTACTATATATTTTCTCAGGTACATTATCTTCATTAGGAAACAGCTTGGAAAGTAATCGTGTTCGTAGAGTTTCTTTCGCATCTTCAGTTAGTTTTCCAATCCTTATATCTTGAGAATATTTCCATATTTAGTATCCTTTGCCTGTCGCATATTTCGAATCAGTTCAGTATATTTGAAATGTGACCATATATTAACATTTCCAATACTGCCCAGGCACTTTCTGGTCTCTTCATGCGTAACAGTTTCAAATACAGGTTGTCCTTTCACAGGAGTTAGCTGCAGTAGATCTCCAAAAACTATGACATGTTTACCTCCAAATAACACATCATACTCTGTCTTAAGTATCTGTTCCATTCTTAAATGCACAAAAGCAAGCATTAAATTGGATACCATGCTTACCTCATTAATAATGAGAAGTTTCATTTTTTTAAGGACTCCAGAAACTTCAAAACAAGCTTCTCCAGATAGCTTGTGATATTGTAATTTATTTTCATGTTCAACTGGCAGCATCAGTAAACGATGTAAAGTAATACCTTTAATATTATGTGCTGCCAATCCAGTTGGAGCAGTAACAACGCAAGACAGTGTTGACTGAGTTCTTTGCTGTAGATATGTAGTAATTCCTTTAATTAGGAAACTTTTACCAGTTCCAGCTTCTCCACTTACATATAGTCGAATAGGTTCAAATGACATACATGAGCATTCTTTTTTCTCATGACGAAAGACATGCTCAATGTGCTCTGTCACTTCATCATATATCTGTCTTTGCTCAAGATTAAATTGCTTCTTCAATTCTTCTAAGTTTATTACTTCCTCTTGACCTTGCTGCATTGCTCTTTCCACCTCATCCATGGCAGTGGCTGCTTCATTTTGGATAATTGGTCGTCCCAGTGGATCTTGACTTAATGAAGCCGAACTTTGACTACCTTGTGAACTGTCTCTAGCAAACTCCGCTGCAATTGTTGCTTCTTGCTCTATTTCGTCATTCAACATTTGGAGATAATTACTGAAAATAGGACATTCAATACTACTTTTTAGATGCGTTAAATGAATCTTCATAACTATCAAAGTCACAAAGTAGTTCCTCTTCTGTACGCCATGGTTTAAAGAGTTGCAAAAGAGCTAAATAGTAAAATTCTCTTTTGTCAGGTGTTTCGCAACTCAGTTTTCGATGATTAATCAAGTGTCCTTTTCTTTGTTTCACCAGACATCCTTCATGTCCAATTACAGCGTGTACACCTTTATCAATATTCTCTGTAATTTTCCCTTTAAAACTGTAGTTTTGAAGTATTTCATACAGACAAATGTTTTCAAGCAGAGTACTTCTATTTGGATAGTATGTATCCAACATATTTGTTTTCAGAATGTCTGTACTGTTTGGTTCTTTCTGTGCTAAATATTCAATTTCTTGCACAGGTTTCAGAACATGGTTTCGTGTTTCTGCAAGACCTAAACTCACCCACAGGATAGTTCTTGATTTTGCATAAAGACTTGCTGATGATAAGCGATCACAACATTCATATGCTCCAACTTCTCGATGAGACAACATCTTCAAACTGTACGTATACAATTTCTTGCTTAGGCTCTTTTCATGAGAAATGTCTTCCCACATCTCCTTCAGTTCCGTCTTTTCAGATTTCGTGATGTAAGACGTTACATATCGAGCCACAGCAATAGAGTTGTCTGCAACATATTGTATGTCCATGTTAGCATTCCACATGGACAAAAGGACTGGGTTATAGTCATTTATATATTTGGGTTCTTCACCTCTTCTTAAATTGTACGTATTTTTAGGTGACCTTCTTGTGATGTTATGTCGCAAAGATGACATCAAATTGTTGACTCTTCCTTTTGAAAGTACCGGTCATGCAAATCCAAAACGACATTTGGTGTAGAATTTAGTCTTTGATTTGAATTTTCGCCGACAATATTTTCCACAACAATGACTTTGAAATCGTAACACTTTTCCTCTTAAGTCCTTATCAGTTGTACTATTAGGTATGTCACAAGTGGCATATTGTTCAATAAAAGACAGTACAGTCTCATCCGAGTCTGTTCCAAATTTAGGAGCATCCTTGATCCATAACAGCGTATGAATATGAGGAGCACCTCTTGCTTGATATTCTTTTCTCCAAAAGAAATCCAGTACTTCACCAAGAGGTGGATTTTCCTTGTTTGTAATAAAAGACATCATAGCTTCAAATCTATGATTAAAATATCTGCAAACATTAACCGGATCCAACGAACACAGTTCTCCAGGTGTCTTGTTGTTTATATTTTCCATGTTTGCATTCGCCACCCGAAGAAATTCAAGTAAATCTTCCCAAGCATACTCTGCACAGCTTAGAGTTAAAAACCATGTAGGTGCTCCTAAGTTTCTAAGCATGCACTTCAAATCTCCATGACGATGGTACCAATACTCATTAGTACCACGCTGACTAGCCATTAAATTAATTAGGTGTGAATCCAAAACACTATCTTTCTGTTGCACTTTATCCATAAATTCCTTTGCTGAAACATTTTGCAGATGCACTCCACTTTTTAAGATATGGTTTACTGCATAAGAAAGACCAGATAAATCACTCTCAAACAGAAGATGAAACAAATATGGAATGCATTGGCGAAACCTCGGATCTTCTGCATATAATCTTGTTGTCCGGTACTCAGATGCAGGAATCTGCATAGGCCGATCATCATATTGTGTACCTTCACCTGTAGGGAATAACTGTGGGAAACAATGACCTTCCAAACTTTCTTCCCATACACTAATAGGATTTACCTTTTGCTTTTTTCATCTGAAATAATTCAATAGCTTTCCCTATTGCTTCTTTGGAATGCAGTGGATGAACACTGTAATGCTCATAAATTTCTTCACTTCTGGATAAGTCAACTTTTTCAATTTGTCCAATAGACAAATCATTGTCCTCTTCTTCACTTACTTCTTCTTCTTCAACGTATACATTTTTATAGTATTTATTGTTTTTGACTAAATACAACGTTGCCTTTTTGACTTTTCTAACATCCACTAAATCTTGCCAGATTTTCTTACTTTTTGTAGGTACGCCATTAACTAGAATAACTAGAGGTGCCTCTTCTACATTTTCAACACCAATTGATTCCATATTTTTTTTTAAATCAAGTGGCAAATATACAACTCTACCTTTTAATCCTCTTTGTAAATCTGAAGGATTTAATTTGCCAGTCTTAGGCTCCATATGAACAATAGCCTGAAAAGGATGTACACATTGAATCAGAATAGTCTCATAAGTATTTAAATCCATCAGTTCAGATGTAATATTTATCAACTCAAGATTATTATGTACCGCTCTAGCACGCATTCTATTTTCATTTAATTTATTATAACAATACTTACAAATACGTTGCTCAAAACCCAAATCAAAATAGTTTTCTACCAACAAATAAGTTGCAAAATCTTTCCATTGACTATTACTTTCATCTTCACTTTTTAAATATAAATCAACTAACCTAGTTTGACTTTTGTAATGAATGCGTCGACAACACAGACAAGGAAAATTTGGTTTCTCACCTGCAATGACCTAAAACTTTGTTATTTCCTGTTCAAAATTTTCAATATTAAAATTTCCAACATTTTCTAACACATTTCCTTCTATAACTATATCAGTTTCTGCATTGTCTTCATCTGGACCAAAATAACTTACCTCAATTTCTGCACAAATCTTCTTGACATCTAATTTACATCCATGCAAAAGAGCACTATTTAACTGTTTAAGTTTAAGTGCTGGACTTTTTGCATAATACAACTTTCTCACTAATTTTCTCTTTTTCGTATGATGTACTGCTAACATCCTGAAGTGATGAGACACACTCTGGCATATTTTTTTAGAAAGACAAGCCAGAGAATGGCCTTGCAGACCTATTTTTTCTCGCACTCTGCAATGATCTAATTCTTGCAACATTACAATTTTTTTTAAGACTTTCCTTAGTGTACTTAAGTAAGAAATCGCGAAAGAAATCAATTGAATCCTGTCGTACACTGCAAATGCTACTACAATTCCAACTGTAAACAGGAACATTAGGACGTCCCTCTAAAACTTCTCCAGCTATCACCTCTTCTGCATTTCTAACCACAATTTTCTCTTTCTTAATTGCACAACCATCCTTCACCTCATATGCTCGACCACCGGTGTCAACTGCATGCAACAAATCGTTACTTTGAAAGTAACTCTCTTCATTAAAAAATGGCTCAGAAGTTGAAGTATGCATCCACTTCCCAGAAAACACTTTACAAAAATTACTTCTATTTATGTGTCTCTTCCATTTACTTTTAGCTTTTAACCCTTCTGTGCTGCGCGGATTTTCCCCCGGTGCTGAACGTTCCATTGGGCCTATGGAACCATGACGAAACGGTTCTGTCATAAGCAAAGGCCACCTTATGCTCATGATGGAACCGTTCCGTCATGAGCATGGAAGGGGTTAATACTCTGATTGCCTTATTTAGTGTATTTATTCTATTAATTACTAAAATAAATAATTTTCTTTTTGTCTCAAACGCGCGCTGAACAACATCCTCAAAAAATGTTCTTTCTTCTTATAAAAAGCAGATCTTCTTTTACAAACTTTCTCCTTTTTTAATAAATTCGAAACTACTCTGTTATAAAACATACGCTTCCTGATTTCCGTAAACTGATTCGTACGTGTTTTACTGTATATATTTTCCTCTCTGCTGATTCGAGAAACATTTAGATTTTTTGTAGCATTTGTCCTTCTAGATACTGATAACTGTTTTTCCTTTTGAAGATTATCGTTTACACTTTTCCTTTGACATAATCTTCTTAAAAAATCTTTGCTTTTCTTACCAGGAGCACTCTTCAGTTTATCCGTCCTTTGTTGTTTTGATAATTCTTGTAATTCTTTCCTCTTCAAATGGTATGTCCGTTTATACAGCTTTCTTTTTTCATTTCTGGTCGGCATACTAATTTATGTTTCTGATGAAAATGACAATCTGTAAAACACAAACATTACAAATATTATAGTTGGCTACTCGCATATAACATACAAATTAAAACCACAGATTCATTTTTCTAAGTAGAATAAAGACAAAGAAACAGTCTCTGAACAGAGTAGGAAATCCTGTAGTGAATGTTGGTTCTAAATTTATGACAGTCCATAGCTGTGTTAACATTATAGACGTATTTTCTGATTCTAATTTTTAAAGCATACATACAGTACAGTTTTTCAAGAACTGTTGGTGATCCTTTTATTTTTTTTACTATAATCTCTTGTACACTTCATGAGAACATGTATTGTCACTCTCATAAAGCAGATCAACGATGAATAGTACAAGAAAACTGTCTTCAAGAATGCTTTACTATCCAAAATAATTTTATTTATTTAAAAGTTCATAATCTAAAAGAACTTGAAGCATAATTTCATTGGGTACTTATTCCGATTCATGACCCTCATCCTCCAAACTCTCCTCTTCCCCTTCCACCATCTGTAAATAAGCACTGTCCAATGTTATATCCATAAAGTCCTCATTTTCAAAGTTATTTTTGTCCTCAAACACTCCTTCTAGTAACTCCTCCAGCAGATCATGTACGATTTCAAAATTTATTTGCATTTTCTCAGAATAATTCTCCATTTTTTCCTTTCTTCTGTATCCTTTAAAAAAAATATAAAGACTAAATTATATCTTCTTCATAAATATATAACTTAAAAGTACCTTTACTAATTTTTAAACTACATACATTTTTATACTTTCTAACTCATTAACTACATATATTAAGATAGCACCTTCCTCTTGTTTTGAAAACAAATTGACATTATGAGCCTAGACATTAAAACTGTTCCTTTCTTTTCATTAAATAATTACTGCTGTAAAAAGACATCTTACTGTAAAATTTGTTTTCAGATTTTCTGGATATCACAACTATTGATAAACATTATAATTAATTTTTAGGGATCCATTTTCTGAGTTCACCACTACAAACTGCTATTCAAACTATATACAGTCTGAAGGGGAGGCTCACATTGTACAAACCATAACATTCACTTAACAGATAACTACTTCCCACAGAGACAGTTGCTTTTATGTTTCAACAGCATACTCAGCATGTGAATTTCATAGCATGTACAAAATGTCATGCTAACCATGAGGAACCACATCATAATAAAGCTCTGCAAATGTATGTAAAACAGTGCACACGATTAGTACAGTCACAGATATGCAGAAAAGATGCCCATCACACCAAGAGCCATATCATACTACACCTCTGTAAATGAAGAAAAAAGACTGCCAAAGATAATACAGCATGAGTTTGAAAAATAATGAACACTTAGCAAGAATTATTCCATGGAAACCGCAAATAATTATAGTCAAATGATAGATGAACCAGAACTGCATCGAAAAGAACACATGCACCAGGCCCATAAAAAGATAATATCACCTGTCAGTGGAAAAATATCTCAAAATACATATCTAGTACAAGCAGATACAGACATGGCAAAAATAGAAGATAAAATCATGCTCCAAACCGAAACTTTGCAAATATTTTAAAAAATCTTGCTTATTATTTTAATGTGAACCCAAAAAAAATGCCTTTCAAAAATACCAACTCACCTGAAAAAAAGAATATGATTCCTGAAAACTCTGTAACGTAGAAGGCAGGTTGTTGCTGTTCAGCACCAAACACTATAAAAAAGTGAAATAATGAAATGTAATTAACATACTACAGACATATTTATTACACAACATAGAGCCATTGTAGCAAACAACAAGCCTAACAGATAAATTACCTAAGATTCTCTACCATTAGATATCCTAATGCCTAACTAAGTTCAATAATTGTTTTTTGAACACATGACATAACTAAATATTAAATAAAATATTAAATATAGAGTAGAAAATAGATACAGGACAGGAGAGATACAGACTACAGGAGAGAGAGAGACAGTAGCAGGAAGAGGAACATACAGAGACAGACCAGCATTCAAAGCACAAATGGAGAGACAGAAAAATAACAGCAGCACTGAAAAGTCAAGAAAGAAAGGGAAGGTACAATAAAGAAAAAGATGACCATGCAGAGGGAGTCACAGAGTAGAAATAACAGACAGACCACAAAGAAGACAAAAGACAGGAGGCACAGGGACAGTGAGGACAGCAGGCAAACACTACAATAGGGTGAGAGAGAGCAGAAAGAACACAGAGAGGTACAAACAAAGCAGAAGAGAGAGCAAGATGGAGAGAAGAAGAGTGAATAAGAGGGAAAGAGATATACACCACCATACAGACAATGTAGGAGGAAGACTGAGAACAGGACACAGAGAAAGATACAAAACGAGCATGAGAAAGAGAGAGATATCACAAGGGACAGTGAAGGTAAGAGTGCCAGAAAAGAAAAGAATGACAGAAATGAATAAATATAGTGAAAAGCACAACAAAGACAGAGAGAGCAAGAGAAACAAAAAGAATAGGACACAAAGGGTCTCATTTATGAAAGCCTTGTGTCACTTTTTCCCATGTTAAAAGTGACGCACCACCAGCGCAAGGCCTTCATAAATAAAGCCCCATGTGAGGGAGAACAACAACTGCATAGAGAGAAAATGTATGAGAGACAGGAACGGTAAAAATCAGAGGATAGGCAACATGGAGAAAAACTGCACAGTAGACAGAGATACAGAGGGCGAGCCAGACCCACTAAAATATATGAAGTAAGCAGCACAAAAACAGTATGTTGGGAAAATGAGAACAGCAACACAGATATATGTATACTGACTCCACTAACTTAGTGCAAGAACGTATCTGTTACAGGAACTTCTGCATAATCTTAACTCACAACTCTTTGTTTCCCTTTAGCCCCAACCCTTTCCCCTCTGAACTCTCACCCACCATTGCAGCTCTCGGCCACAAACCACACTGTAAATTTTGCCCTCCATATTTTTACATGTAGGTATGGTACAACACGTAACATCATACCTACAGCAACTAAGTACTAATACCTTTGACACAGATTAATAGCTGCACAAGTTAACTAAAAAGTCTGCCTACACCAGGCCTCAAACGTGCAGCCCGATAGACAGCAAGCCTACCTTTAAGAAACTGCCTGTGCTGAGACCCGAACAGATCCGGCCAACTTAAAGCCCTGAAACTATCTTAATTTTCTCCTCTCTCTTTAATCATTTACATTTCATTTTCAAACCACGTTTGCTTTCCATGACACACATTTATTTTCAATGTTCCACATTCAACGCCTAGACACTTTTAACTTTTTAGTATCCGAAGCCGCAACTGCAACATGGCCAATGCACGAATGAATTAGTCTACCTTTCGTGTTTTTTTCAGTGTTCAAATTCTATAAATTTCTTCACATAAATAGATACCAGCGGCTCAGGACCTCCTACAGTCATAAAACCAAGTCGCTCCCTTTCACTTACAAATGCCTTGGACACGGCAAAAAAATGTCGGGCAGATTTACAATCCCCTTATGCCGCTTTAGCGTCAATATTAACATGGGAAAAATGAAGCAAAAGTGCCGCAAGGAGCATGCTAATCTGCCCCTATATCTGTATAGAGATGAGTGTACTGAAACATGTTATTAGTCGTTCACATCCAGGCACTTTCAATTACATGACTTATTTAACTAGAAGCGCTGTAATGTTGCATGTCTTTTCAAAGATACACCAGTGCCTGCTATAATGCCGACTTTTTCAGTGGTTATTTTTTTTTCATGTAATGAGAATTATTATGAGTTTTTAAACGGCAAAGCTTACGCGCTAATAGTGACTCTGCATATGCTTCCCTGTAAGAATGTAGTTTATCCACCCCCGCATGGGAACCTTGATGTTTCCATATGGCCTCGAATTCCTGCCTTGAATTCTAAGTTGAATCACAAGACATGAACAACAGCCTTATTGTCACAAAAACAAGTTACCCTGCCATCTGTTCACAAACATATCTCTTTCACTTAGCTAATATTCACAGAGAAGTGCATTCCTTATAAAATAGTGACCTTCCTTTACAATTTGCTGAGGTGACTCCCATAATCTTTAACGCATCCTCCACTTCAAGGCAGGCCTATTTTTTTTATAACTACTAAGCAATGGTTTAGTGACTTCTTTGCCAGAAATTATTTGAAGTCATTCTGCTACTCTTCACTCCATAGTCGGCGACCTATTTTTCTGGACTTCCTGTTTTACTACCAGTGGCTGCGACTTTTGTGTTCCTATTTTGTTTATTACAAAACGGATGTCCCTCCTGTCTTCGCAAACGAGCCGGAGCACTTAGAACTGTTTCGCCAGAGGATGCTTGAGTACTATGGCATCCTGCCACTCGCGACTTTGAGTGCATCATATCGATTATCATTTCGATTTTCCTATTTCACCTGTGTGCACCCTGTATTTCATTGCCTGAGCTGTGATTTCATGTGGGCCCTGGACTTATGTCTCTGCAACTTGGTGTCTCCTGAAGTGAATTACAATCATCTCATGAATCCGTTAATTGATCATGAACAGCTTTGTTCCGACGGAGGGATTATGGCCTTTGCAGCTATACATAGAGTTCTGGGTCATTGGAATATATTCGCGCAAGATTTCTTGGCACACAGCTACATAGAAAGACACCGAGTTGCCCTCTGTTGGTACTAGAGGCTCCAGTAATTCAAGACCATGTATGTTATTTTCCTCTTTTCAATTGGATGTCTGACATGTTTTCGGATGATAACAGGGACTTCCTTTTAGAAGCGGTAGCTGCTTATTTCGCCTACTCAGTTGTTGGATGACTCTTAGGCAAGCCATTCACGTTTTCTTGTACTTTTTATTTATATCAACAGACCTATTGGCTTTACTAACAGTGGACATTACAATTTCCTGCTGGTCAGATTTTCGTGTTTTATGTGGAGTACATTTTTTTTCCTCAGCTACTCAATTTCGAACTTAACTTTTTATTGAACTCTAATTTCAACAATTCAGTTGCATATCTTATCTTATTTCAAACGTACTCGTAGCAAAGCAGGGTAATATATGCTACATGTGCCCTGATTAATGTGTAAAGTTAGCATGAGTTTTTTATAGGTTTAAACGCCATTTCCCCTTTCAGCTGCTTATTTGCGCCTCACACACCTCTGCTGCTTTAGTTTCCATGTACTGAAATATTTTTAATTCATACGAGAAAAATATGTTCTTACGCTAATATTTGCATTACTTTTCGAGCTGTATTTCAGATGGAGTACTGAAACCTTAAAAAGATATGTCAATACAGTAGTTCTTCTCAACACTGATTTTCGAACGTTCCAACAGATAACATGCATGCACCTCCAGCCAACTTGTCGCTTTTGGCGCTTTTTTTTCCCTTACACAATAGCATAACACAAAGTTGATAGTGCTTCGCATGCAGAGAGCTGATTGTTAATGAGCTGATGTCTAACAACTAGCATTTTCATGTATCATTGCTAAACTTAAAGGCAAGACACCTTCTTAGATTTAATAAAATGTAATGTACTTCCTCATAACGGTGTAGAATAAATTTAGCTAAACCGTAGTCATTTTACATCAACTATACCGTTTGTATTCTATGGACTAGTGACTATGCCGATTACTTTGTTTCTTACAATAACTGTACTCGTATTAGATAAGAAACTTGCCTTGAAATCATTGCATTTCTGAATAAACATTTCAAATATACACGTTCTCTCTTTTAATCCATATTCTGAACTGAAATAATTGTATACTGAAAGAGTATTCATGTGTTCCACGTATCCTCAGCTGTACTAAGTTCATGTTTTCTTTTGTCGAACTGAGTTACTCATACTAGAACTCGCGGGCCTATGACTGTCCGTCAAGCCTTTCTTAGCGGGTCACAGACCATGCAAACAGTCGTACCTCTGGTAAGAAAATAATGTATTACTGTTACCAAGCACCGCCGCAGTTCCGCTTCACTCACAGTGTTAATCACTGCTCCCCCGCTTCTACAGACCAGACGCTATGTCGTATTTTACTCCTTATCACCCTCTCATCTCCACTATAACAAACACTTCTCCGCCAGCCACCAGAGAACAGAGTGCAGATGCAGAGGCACTAAAAAGTCAAATACGACATACCCTCTGCTCTGTGGAACCAAACGAGCAGTAATTGTGAAAGTAGACATTCACTAGCGCTTCAAAAAAGCATCTCAATTATGTAAATAGTTTTTTGAAAACCTGCCAAGTACTTTGATGCGACTATCTGTGTGTGCCTGCAGAGCAAACTTCCTCAGCCCGGACTGAAGACAGACACAGACAGACACACACACTAAGATAACACAGGGCAACGGAGACGGAAAGCAGGAGGGAGATAAAGATGGAGTCAAATGGCAGGAGGAAGAGAGATCTATGTATACTCGGTCTGCTACCTCAATGTATGAAGACATGTACTGCACGAACCAGTGTACAACCTCATGATCACAAGTTTTCATTTTATTTTACTCGGCCACCTCCCCCTCTCACCCCACCCCCACCAGTGCAGCCCGCCGCCACAAACCACACTGTAATTTTGTCGTCTGACAGAAAGTTTAGGAATACCTTAAGCATTAGCACTTTTTGACGACGGTATCACATGTAATGTACCATTTCTCTCTCTATCTGCATTATCTGTGTCTCTGCTAATACCATTTTTTCATCTCAAAACCAACTTCTCTCATTATATGTAAACGCTTCAAAATCACACAAATAATTACTGTCTATATTAAACATATTTTATATTCCATTTTTTGCTGTTCACCAAAATTATATACAAAACTATAGTTTACACTTGAAAGAATGTTAAGAAAAGGTGTGCAACCCCCATTAAATTCACAGGACTTCAGGCCCCCACCCCCTCCCGTCTGGTCTGGCAGCCCAAGGTAACATATATATTCCAGATACCCACACAGCCGCACCTGAACGTTTCACATCTCTGTAAACATCCATTTGAATGTTAATTAGGCCTTGCAGTTGTTTTACCCCTTCTAAAAGCCCCTGCGGCTTTACTCTGCCCACTAATTAAACATTCATGTACGCCTAACAATTTTTTTTTAATTTGCCCTTCCAAAATTTCGTTACAGTTTCGTCTCTGACTGACAGTGAATTAAAAAACTAACAGTAAAAGATTACATAAGAACATGACTGAAGACCATTCAGCTTATTGGAATTATTCAAAATTTTAAACTAATAATTGCAAACAAATAATGTCGTTAAAGAGTGATGAAACGAAATGGAAAAATAGTTTTAAAAATACAAGATATTGTCACAGTCAAAAATTAGGTTACTCAGAGACTGTGAGGAAAATGAACCAATTATAGTGACTAAACCACATTTTACGGTGCATGACAAAACAAACAGTTACAGATTTACCTTTACCAATGCTTTGTACGATGTAGAACAGTGACAGTCACAAAACAGATATTCGTTTGCAGAACTCTGAATATTGCTTCTATCACTGCAACCAAAATTCATTGGCACAGATATCCTGTCAATACAGACTCATATATGTCTCTTCAACCAATCATATTTGTTCCCGCAAAAATTTAAAATCAAAATAACATTTCAGTTGGTTGTCCCTTACAATATTTTCAATGTCACATAAAAGTCACCCATCACCCACTGCCTTCTCTGGCTGTTTCCATGGTAACACCTCATTCTGCACCTGGCTGAAGGCACAGGTCAAAAGTTCATATCTCAACGTTCTACATCAAACCAAGAATGCTGATTTCCCTCCAAAAACACCTGCCTATCCACTGCTCTGTTACATGTCATTTTTTTGACACCCAATAGTACTTTTCGTTTTACATAAACAATAACATGCAACGTAGTCTTCAATCTTGAGGTATTACAATTAACCAATCATTTTTAGTTTTTCAACCACACCAAGCCTCATCCAATTTTTTATCCTGACTTTCAGCTTCTAACTGCCATTCCACTTCCAGAACCCATCAGAGTACTAGTGCATCTGCCTTGAAAATGAAGGTTTGGCTTTTAGGACACAGCTATATTCACTGGAGTGGAAAATATGCAGCAAACAGACGAATTTCCAACCTTGATTTACCAAATGTGCAGATAACATGGATTGGCCAGAGAGGATTGAGATGTCACCAATTGATACCATTGGTGAAAAGTTTTATGCATCTCCCAGATCCTGACCTTATAATTGTGCACTGTGTTGGGAACGATCTAGGCACATTGACTGAGGTTGGTCTGGAAATGCTTCTAAAAGACACCTTTCGGCAATTGAAGACACTTTTTCCTCGAACTGCCTTGGTATATATCCAATATATGCCAAAGAAAGAAATGGAATTGGTCCAATCAACATTGTCCACAAATTGAGAAAGCAAGGAAACATGTAAATAAATCTGTTTCTGCTTTCCTCAGAGATTATATTATGGGTTCTATTTACCACAACAACTTGCGTTACAACATGCAAGGCATCTATAGGAGAGATGGTGTTCATTTCACGGATGAGGGAAACAGAATCTTCCTCTGTAACATGAGACTCTGCATCGGTACTTACTTATAAATGCAGAAAAAACTCAATGAACACAAGGGCTCTTTTCAGAGCCACCTTATATATAAACACTCAAACTTCTGATTTATCTCCATTTTCACACTCTTGTAAATAGGTGTGCGCGACCGAGTGCGCGCACCCCGCAACTTTTATTTAAAGAAAAAATATATATTTTCGCGTTCAAGGGCCTTACTGCACCCCCCGAGAAAACCTACGCGGCCAGAAAATCTCTACCTTGTCCCCTTTCCATGTTCCAACGCTTTGAAATGTAAATATATTCACTCGCACTAACAAAATGGCGGTCAACACTTCCTGATTTCCTTCGAATCAAACGTTCACAGACGTCACACACTAAAACAAAAATTCCGCTCGCGCGCAGCCGCATTAGTGCGCGCACCCGAGCGCGCTTATAGATATATAATTGAGTTCACCTTTAATTTTCTCAGCAACAACTGAACGAATTTACACCATTCAAACAAAAGCGTAATCTGCAACCCGGACTCTACCTTTTTGCCAAATTACTTATAAATCCATTCAGCCGTTCGAGCTGTAGCCGTGTCTAAACGTCCTATGGAAAATACCATGGAGAAAACACGTTTTGGGACCCCTCTTTTATCTCAGCCCCCACTTGACAAATCCCCCCCAAACTTTCATGGAAGGAGCGCAGCGGACCGAGCCATCTTCTTTGAGAAATTCGCAAAGATTCATCCACCGGGGCCAAAGTTAATCCAAATAGAATGTTGAGGATTTCCTATGGAAACTAGGTCCTAACTATAACTACCTACTGGCGACCGCCAGGCTTTCCTAATGATGGAAGGCTTGATCATGTGACCTAAAAATAACACTTTTCATTGGATTGAAACATTTTTTTTTCCAAAATGATGAAAGCCCCACCTTTTTTTTTCTGACTCGGCAGTCCAAAAAGGTTCCGTTAGATGACAACAGAGGGGACAGGCAACAAGAACCATCAGTCAAAAGAGGGGAGGGCAAGTTCTTCCCTACCGGGTCACGTTGGGGCTCCACCGGAAGACATCAAATTGGTAGTCTACAGTGTTTCTGGATGTTTCAGACTGAAGCTGGCGTCAGCATGAGAGCACCACCATCTCGTGGCTCCGTCGTGGCCATTCCGCAAGCAATCATGGCAGCCGCTCCCCACCGGAAGCCTGCGGGAGTCGGGGGTCCCGGTGACTGTTGTAGAATCTTCAAGGCTGAGGGGACTCTTTTGGGAATGAGGCCCATGCCCTAGCAGTCAAGCGTCCGAGTTCCACGGTTGCCCAGAGCCATCTTTAAAACACGAAAATGTTTTTACCTACCACGTACTTGACATTTTAAAGCTTTTGATATTTGCTATTAAAAAACCATTGAAATTCACTGAAAAAACCATAGGTTATAGACCATATATAGTTAGGAATTAGCATTTACAAAACCTTATTTTACTCACACAAAGCCATTGAAATTTCATATATAGTTAGTTGCACTAACTATATATCGCGCACCCGCAATCCACTGCTGATCATGTCACATATTACATCATTCATGACATGATCAGTGACATCACTGATGACATCACTGATGACATCTCAAATCACATCACTGATGACATCACTGATGACATCTCATTTGACATTACTGATCACATCACTGATGACATCATTCATATGATAATACGGTGAACCTCTTCAGACTCTAATATAATCTTACATACACTCAGAGTAAATAGACACTCACAGACTGTCACTCATCCATGGAGTTACTCACACACCTAGTCAGTCATGCAAAGAATCAGTCACACTTCCATTTCCTCAACTATACAGTTATACACACCTTACTTATTCAAAAATATACTAACACATATTTACTCTCTTATACAATCCCTGATACAAGTTCACAATGATCCATACAGCCACTCACAAATTCACTGGCTCTTATGCACAGTTATTTATTTATGTCAACTCTCACATGTACTGTGTTTTACATATGTACTTACTTTGACATGTAGCACTGAGATATCCATTCACTCACCAATACACTCATGCACACAGTCAACTGCCCATACAGCTGTTTCCACATGCACTTTTGAACCCATACATCTAGTGAATCAACTGCTCGCACATCTATGCACAGTCATACACCTCCCAGCCACCCACACACACACTCAGTCTCCCATACAAATACTTGGGCAACCAATCAATAACCCATATACTTAATCATAAAGCTACTGATCAACACATGCAGCAGTTTACAGAACAACAGATATAATGATGCACAAATTAAGACAGTTTAGTCACTAACCCATGCACTCAGTGAGACACATTTAATCACTCACTCATACAGTCAGTCATGCACCTACTAAATCCTTCATCAGAACACTTATACATCCACTCATTCTTCAATATGTAAGACATATTTTGACTTTTCAGAAACATACAGTCACTGGATGTTGTCATCAGTGATGTCATCAGTGATGTCATTTGAGATGTCATCAGTGATGTCATCAGTGATGTCATCAGTGATGTCACTGATCATGTCATGAATGATGTAATATGTGACATGATCAGCAGTGGATTTCGGGTGCGCGATATATAGTTAGTGCAACTAACTATATATGAAATTTTAATGGTTTTGTGTGAGTAAAATAAGGTTTTGTAAATGCTAATTCCTATCTATATATGGTCTATAACCCATGGTTTTTTCAGTGAATTTTCAAGGTTTTGTAAATGCTAATTCCTAACTATATATGGTCTATAACCTATGGTTTTTTCAGTGAATATATATATGTATATCTATATATATCACAGCAACTCGTAACTCTGTCTCTTCGCTTGCGTGCGATATAACGAGGGCAGACCTTCAATAACGAGGGCAGACCTTCTTTGTGCCAATCTATTTTATTTTCTCCAGTGAATAGTCACGATGCGTTTCGGCCATCCCAGCGGCCTTGATCATATGTCTGAAGTTTCCTATGGAGGACAGATATCGAACTTTTTCTTTTTCTAATTTCTCAGGAACTACTGAACGGATTTACAAAATTTAAAAAATGGGCTCTTTCTGAACCAAGAACTACCATTTTGCCAACTTTGGTGTAATTCGTTAAGCAGTTTGGGCTGTGTATGTATATTGGAGAACCGGGCCTTGTTTGACCGAGACACGAGACACTCTGTTGGGCGTAGAAAACCAGGTGTATTAGTTGCAGCTAAGCACAGTTGTTCCAGAAGTACAGAGTAGGTTCTCAGGAGACTGCCACTTTATTCTGTGTCGCACAATCTTTTATAGCACACATATTTACAATGTATACTCCCAAAACATACAAAGCTAGCCAATAGGAAAAGTTGGAAAACAAACTATCAGGGATCCCAAATACACCCTTCTTTCGGACCCTGTGTGCCACCCCTCCACACAAGTCAATCAGTGCTAGTGCCTACAATCCAATTTGCAGGTGGCAGGACGTATTTGTGTGCCTCAAAGGATGGTTATGTAACAAGAGAATACAAGGAGAGAATAGCAAAGGCCAGTTGGATAAGATAAAGTAAGGAAAGAATAGGGGAAGCCAAATAGTCAGTCGAGACGGGGATCAATCAACCCAGACATGGATTAGTGAACTCGGCCAGACCCTAACATTGGTTTCGTAAACAAGGGCAGGGGGTTACTTTTTCACAGAAGAGACACGTAGCAGCTGGGAAAAGGCAAAAACACTTTGTTCACCATGCTGTCTGAGTGAGGGCAACACAAAATGGCGACGGGACACAAAATGGCGGCCGAATACGGGACGAAGTCGGAAACCGAAGAACCTCAGACCCTCCTTTTGCCATTACTCAGGCAAAACACAAAGGACTCAAGTTAATCTGAGACGATGTCAATGGCCATGAGGTCATTGGGCTGTTGCTGCAACATCATTTTAATGGTCTCTGTTTTCTGTGACACAGGCCTTGGGACACACATGGTGGCACAAAGACCGCAGATGGCAGGGCCACACTGTAAACAAAGACAACAAGAAAAAATGATGGCCAAAACCATTCCAAGGAAGGTCAATACCTTCCATCCTCATGTGGACAGTAGTCCCCAAAACCATCCTATCACAGTCCAATCTCCTGTGTCCTGGTTTATAGACTCGGAAATTACATGCAATTTAGAGTTGGCTTGGTATACCAAAGGGGCATCATCAGGAATATAAATGCAGCAACTAGACCCGATCAATTTACAGACTTCTCCACGATCTGCAAGGAAAATGTCTAAAACCATCCTATTTTGCAAAGTCATAAGGCGGTCCGCCTGAAGTTCAGCTGTTAGATTACTCAATGCTCCAGAAGTTACATTTATGGTAGCCTCAACAACACAAACTAACTGTCTAATGTCTCTGCTATTGGCCATTGGGCCCCAGAAAGGAAGTAACCCTTTGATAAAGTCACCTCCTTCTTGTCCTGCTGTGTCCTTAGAATCAATAACCCCTCTGCCTTGTCTTTTTCTGTGATGACCTGAAGGAGCAGTATATGTTGGAGGGAGAAGAAAAGCCACATAACAAGTTCCTGAAAAGTAGGTTGGAAGCCACGTGTAGGCTCTGTCGTTACAGACAAAATATGTGCCTTGAGATTGCACTAACGGTGAAGAAATCTGAGGTGAATAAATATATGTATGGGAACAAACAACCTTTTCCTGTTGGTTTTTAATATTTTGGCCATTTTTCTGTAGACATAAATTACCTCGATGAGGTACGGTACAAATTGGTGGGGATCTCCTTCGTCTAGCCTTATCTGCGAGGCTAGTAAGATAACGAGTCACGTTCCAACCATCATACGCTCGTTTCTCATCTACGGGAATCTTACTCATTTTGGCAATTCTAGCCATGGCCACTATTCCCTTTATCGAAGAAATGTGACTAAAATATTTTCCACCCCATATGGACCACCAGGAGGACATCAAAGTTGGTTCTGATATACATTAGAAAACATGGCCAAATAGGCCCAAGTGGAACCTTCATAGGAGAATGTAAGGACTAAATATGGCATCCCTCTCTCTGTGTTATGGGGCATGAGCCCACAAACCCAACAGTCAGTAGTATTGGCTACCAGTTGATGCTGATGTAACAACTGGATGAATGAATTGTTGAAGTATTCTGTTCTCCTAATTTGCTCATGTTCTGGGAGTGTATAGAACTGATGCGGGGAGGCAGTAGCAGGAAAAGACAAGGAAACAGAAGTTGGAACAGGTGCTTGCTGCATAGTGTGAACATTCCAACTCATACAAGCCAATAAAATACATGAACATATTAAAATACATAATGCTACGCCAGATGGACTAGCCAACAATTTTTTATATTTACTTTTCATTTCTTGCTTTTTATCATTCCTTTCCATTTTAATATCCATTCTCTAAAGCGTTGCTCACAGCAATCTTACTAGATCACTTAGCTGTGAATATTAGCCGTCCTATGACACTGCAAGTCCTGCAGACCTACTGTCACTACTCAGGTCACAGCCTAAGACTCCTAATGTGACCCTGAAACTTTGATGGATAGTGAAAAGAAATGTCTCTCATAAGTGTAACCAGAAAAAGAAAAAAAAAGAAAAAGTTCAATTGTCTTTAATCGATCTGGGTCTTAAGTTGTACTGAGTCTTATCAGGTACCGTTTGCTCTCGAAACAAAGTCTCTGAATTTGTTGTGTTCAATCGCAAATGTGATGGTACAGCTTCTTGCAACACGTCGTTGTCTTCTTTTTCAGAGCTCGTTCGATCCAGACGTGCACTACTGAAAGGTACTCACTGAGGGACCCTTTCGTTCTCACTATCACCTATACCCTTGCGGACTCACTGGTCCAAAGGCAAAGGCAGAGGTACCAGGTTTTTTAGTGCACGCCATGAACCAATTCTTCTTTCCGACGACTTTTACTGCTGCACGTGTTGCTAGCAGAACTTGCAGAGGCAGGCCCTAGCGAGGTTCCAAATTCTTTTTCCTCTGAAAATTCTTCAGGCAAACCCAGTCTCCGGGTTGAATTGAATGACCTGGTTCTGCAGAGACCTCCGGCAAAGCGTTTTGAACCTGTTGTTGAAGAACACGCAATTTAGTGGTGAGGTCATGTAAGTAGTCAATCAACATTGGATACGGGATGTCAGAGTACTTTTTAGGTCGAGGGACTCCCCAGACGTTAGTTGGGCACCCAAAAACGACCTGGTATGGGCTGAGTCCTAAACGAGAATGTAAAGCTGTTCTTGTAGATAAAAGTGCCAAAGGTAAAGCGTCAGGCCAAGTAAGACCCGTGCTGGCTTGAATCTTTGCCATTTTGCGCTTTAGAGTGCCATTATAGCACTCAACCAAACCTGCTGACTGAGGGTGGTTTGCCGCATGGAATTTCTGCCTAATACCAAGACCCACACACCCCTTCTGCATAATTTGGCCTACAAATTCACTTCCATTGTCACTCCAGACAATTCGCGGCAAACCAAACCTCGGGAAGAATTCCTTCAAAAGGACTTTGGCAGTAGACAAAGCAGTATTGTCCTTTAGGGGGTAGGCCTCTATCCATCTGGAAAAGGCACACACCACCACCAGAACATGCTTAAGATTATTACAACGTTCCATATGAATGTAATCAATTTGTAATACCTCAAAAGGATACGTAGGGGGAGCTAAATGACCTGCTGGAGTTGGGGTTCCCTTTCCTGGATTATGCATCAAAAACGATACAATGTTTCACCACATTCTCCGCACATTTAGGAATTCCTTCATTCTGCCATACTGGAGCCAGAAGTTTGCATATTCCTTTCACTCTGATGTGGGCTGGACCATGCGCCATAGTAACTACAGGCAGTACATAGGCGTCTGGTAACAGCCAACGCTGATGTTCTGACAAGTCCGTCCAACACCCTGTCGGGTCCAACATTCCTGTTCTTTCTCTCCACTTACTCAATTCCTTCTCTGTAGCCTCTTCTTGAATCATTCTCACACTTTCTATTGTGTCCTCACACATTCCTCCCTCTCCGACCCATCTTGCAGGGCCTGCAACACACATACGACTTGTAGCATCTTTCTCGGTTTCTTTTGCTACCTCGTTCTCAAAAGCATTCCCGCAGCCTACATCATCAGTGATCATTTTATGTGCACTACACTTCACTATCGCTACTTGGGTAGGCAAAGCAAGTGATTCAAGAAGGTCAGTTCCCAACTGACCATGCTGTATCTTAGTCCCATGGGAATTAAAGAATCCTCTTTCCTTCCACAAACAACAAAAACTATGAGCCACGCCAAAGGCGTATTGGCTATCCGTGTAAACATTCCCTCTCTTTCCCTTAGCCAACATACACGCTCTCGTCAGGGCAATTAGTTCAGCTGGTTGGGCTGAATTCTGTGTAATGTGTGCTGTCTCCACTACAGTATACAAGGTGGTAACAGCATAGGCCGCAGTTGACTCGCCATTAGGAAGCTTGAAACAAGACTGATCCACCCATCGGATCCCATCTGGGTCCACAAGTGGTGTGTCTTTTAAGTCTATTCTGCCTTTCTTTTCCTCCTCTGTTCGGAGAAAACAATCATGCTGTTCTTGAGTGTCTTTCTCTTCTGGAATGGGTAACAGTGTTGCTGGATTCAAAGTATTACACCGCTTGATGTGTATATGACTAGCCAAGAGCGTCAGCTCATATCCAGAAAAGCGGGCACTCGTAAGATGTTGTGTTTTTGTTCTGTTCAAAAGAGTATCCAGTGCATGTGGTACCATAACAACAAGAGTGTTTTCCAGTACCAATTCAGCAGATTGATGAATGGAAATCGCTGCTGCTGTTGTAGCTCTGAGACAACTATGCAATGCCTTGGCTACTGGATCCAATGTAGCCGAGAAATAGGCACATGGCCGCTGTTTGTCTCCAAATTGTTGCGTTAAAACTGGCAATGCACAACCTTCTCTTTCACGAACGTAGAGTGTGAAAGGCTTACTGTAATCTGGAGTACCTAACACAGGGGCAGAACACAAGGCCATACGTAAGTCAGAAAAACTCTTCTGACATTCATCAGTCCAAGGACGAGGTTGGGGTGTATCTTTCAGAGTAAGTGCCAGCAGAGGTTTAGCCAACAAAGAAAAATTTGGAATCCACTGTCTACAATAAGAGGTAATGCCCAGAAAGGCACGCACCCCCCTTTGTGTGGATGGTACAGACATTTGTGCGATTGCTTCAGTATGTTCTGGGGTCAATCTCCTTCCCTCCTTCGACAAGAGATGACCTAAATAGGTAACCTCTTGGCGGCAATATTGCAGTTTAGAGGGTGACACTTTGTGATGCAGGTCAGACAAATGACGCTACAGTAAAACAGTCACATCCTTACAAACATCCTCTGAATCAGCAGCAACTAACAAATTGTCCACATACTGAATAAGAGTGGCACCTGGGGGCAAAGTGAAAGCATCGAGCTGACATTTCAAAGCCTGACTATAAATGGAAGGACTCTCACAATAGCCTTGAGGTGCACGTTTGAATCGGAATCTTCGGCCTCTGAGAGAGAAGCCAAAAATGTTACTACTCTCCTCAGCAATAGGAATGCTGAAGAAAGCATTTTTTGAGATCAATAACCGAAAACCAATTAGCTGAAGCGAGTATTATAGTGAGCAAGGCAGTGATATATGGGACAACAGGAAACTGGGGGACAACAATTTTGTTGACCTCCTGAAGATCGATCACAAAGCAATATACAGAAGGCTGAGAAGGATCAGTGCATTTAAGGACAGGTAGAACAGGACTATTGCAAACATTTCCTCTCGTTTCTTCGGCCACACCCTTCTGAACCAGATCATAAATGATAGCCAACAAAGCTTGTTCACTATCGTTGCAAATTTTATACTGAGGAATGCGTGGCAATTGAACATTAGGCTTGATAGTAACTACGTGAGGCAGAATCTGGAGCAGACCAACATCATTCGGACCCGTAGCCCAAAGCGTAGCAGGAAGAGAATGCAATTCAGGTGGGAGTTGGTCCTTAGACAAACACATGGGAGAAACCAACTTCTCACCTAAAGTAAGATGTACACCAGAGGGGGAACAATACAATGTTGCATGAAGACGTTTCAATAAGTCCAAACCCAACAAATTCTCGCCACAACCAGTCGTTAAAATGAGCGGGGCCTCCAAATCATAGGGACTAATCGAGATAGGCAAAGGGCAAGAAACCGGGTTACTAACTGGAGCACCAGAGAATCCTACAGAAACGTTAGTTACGCCAGACAAAGGTGCCCCAGGGAGTTTGGATTGAATGATAGAACTTCTCATTGCACCAGTATCCAAAAGAAATGGCTCTGAAACACTTAATGCAACAACTTCAACATAAGGCCCATTCTGATCCACTTGAACTGATACGACTCCCTTGCTTTGTCCATGGCTGTCCTAACTAGTGTGAAAATCCTGAGTCTCACTTTCAACACAATAGTCGTCATTGTAATATTGCGCAGACTGAGTATTCTGCTGATCAAAATAATTCATAGATTTGTGAGGGGGAAAGGAACGCTCTCCTTGAGACAACGCACCTCGCCTCTACCTCTGGGTGCTGATTGAAAACCACCACGGCCTCGCGGCCCTGGAAATCCACCATTACGCTGCAATAAAATCGGACAACTATTCTTAAAATGACCTTCCTCTTTACAATAGGCACATTGATTAGGACCTAGCAAAGGTCGCGGAACAAAATGTTCAGGTTTTTGTAACAACCTCTGAAGCTGGGGAGGCTGTTAAAATTGGCGCTGAGCAGAACGAGGGGGATAAGCCTGTTGCAAAAGAACCTTCATTTTTAATTCTTTAGTCTTCTTCTCGATCTTATCCTTTTCCTCCTTATCCCTATTCTCGTAATACTGAGCAGTAGCTAATATCTGTGCAGACGAAGAATCAGCCCACAAACTTTCGGAGTCTTTCAATTTATGCGATAATTCTGAAAGTAAATTAAATTCAAATTTATTCACAAATAATCGCTATCCACCCTCAGTACTCATATCTTGACCACTGTGGTCGATGAACCTCTCGTCAAAACGGGTAAAGAAATCTGAGACACTCTCATCTTACTTCTGCTTACACGCAGCTAACTTATCCCAGTTAACACGTAAAGCAGGCATCATCGTTTTCATTACTGTGATGATTCTACCGGGCAATTGAGCAATCAAATCATCTGGTTTGGCCCCACCTACTTGTGCTGCATCTGCGGCAGTTATAGCAGCCCAATTACCACCTAAAGCTTGGTCGTGGCCCTCCCAACGAATCCGAGCCCACAACACTTGTGGGACTACATTCCCCATCAGCATATCAATATCGGCCAAATTCATAATACACGCGTCAACAGTCTGGGACAGCTCCATGTAATACCCAGCAGGATTTTTACGAGGGTCCGGTAAAGACTGTTTGAGCGCCAAAACTTCAGATTGTTTCCAGGGACATGTACCCATATACACTGGAAATGAGCAGGGACACGTGGAATATTGCCTGCCTGTGGAACCTCTTCTCTCCGTACTGGAGGAACTTCCCTCATAGGATAATTTTTCATTTTTTGTTTAACTGCAGGATCAGGTTCAAGAATAGTCTGAGGAGAAAATAAAGACCTGAAAGTGACAAGTTTTCTAACATCATCTTCAACTTCAGAATCCACAATAAGTCCTTTATCGAATTTAGCCTGCACGTTTAACAGACCCTGGGGAGCTAAACCCAAATCCATATCCTCCCATCCTTTGACAAGATTGTCACAAATAACATTAAAAACATATCTCTGCGTGGGCGTATTCCACTACTGAAAGGTGCTCATGATATCGTGCACACTATACTGTGGACCACTCATGATCCATTTGTGAGCAAGAGAGTCCAACACAATTCGCTCATCAGAACCTGGGATTTGACTACGGGATTGCAAAGAAGGGGGAGAAAAGGCCAGAAACAGTATCGACCAACCATTTACGAGCTGTGGGAGAATCTGATAGTAAAACTAGAGACAAGGTATTAAGCAAAGGAGGAGAAGAGCTAACTGTTACAAGAGGAATCGAGGTTAAAAGAAACTGAGGTACAGAAGTTGGTGGCAAAGGAGGCGGGGTGGCAAGACTGGAAGGGGCAATTGTGGAAGAGCTTGATCAACTGGCTGAACAGCAGGTTATTGGACAAGTGGCAACAATGGGGGTGCATTAGCACCTTGTACATAAGGCGGAGGCAATCTCAACAAATGGGACATTAAGGGATCTTCGTCAAGATCCTTACTCTGTGGAGAAGTAGGCAACACAGGGTAACATCTATCTATTGCCATACAATGCTGTCTGTCTGAGACTTCACTCGCTTGCTCAATCTCATTTTCTTTAAACTGCTGGGCAGCCTGTATAATCGTCATATCTTTCTCTTTCTTATCTCTTTTTGCCTGCTTAATTTATCTCTGTTTGGCTTCTTTAAGCCAAAGGCAGAAAGAGTCAAACATCGCTGGCTGGGCTTTTCTTTTGAACAAAATTCCTTCTAGATTGTCTAATATGTCAGGCTCGAAGCTACCATTTTGTGGCCCCCCGCAAAACACCATCTTTCTTTGTGTATCGGATCCATGCCTCGTTAAAGGCAATGGGGCCAACACCATGTTTGGAAGAGAGCTCATAAGTGGGAATTCCAACCGGAGGAATCGGAAAGAGTCCTCTAGCCGGTAATCCCTATTGCAACCAAGACAACCAAAACTTCCTAAACTTGCTAAAACCAGGCATCTTTAATTCAATGGTCCGTTTACCGGGCCTTATGGGCCTGGCGGCGCAGGGTACGCCTTAAATCCCCGAGTTCACCTGCCTTGTCGGACAGAGACACGAGACACTGTTGGGCGTAGAAAACCAGGTGTATTAGCTGCAGCTAAGCACAGATGTCCCAGAAGTACAGAGTAGGTTCTCAGGAGACTGCCACTTTATTTCGTGTCGCACAATATTTATAGCACACATATTTACAATGTATACTCCCAATACATACCAAGCTAGCTAATAGGAAAAGTTGGAAAACAAACTATCAGGGATCCCAAATACGCCCTTCTTTCAGACCCTGTGTGCCACCCCTCCCCACAAGTCAATCAGTGCTAGCGCCTACAATCCAATTTGCAGGTGGTAGGACGTATTTGTGTGCCTCAAAGGATGGTTATGTAACAAGAGAATACAAGGAGAGAATAGCGAAGGCCAGTCGCATAAGAAAAAGTAAGGAAAGAATAGGGGAAGCCAAATAGTCAGTCGAGACGGGGATCAATCAACCCAGACATGGATTAGTGAACTCGGCCAGACCCGACATCGGTTTCGTAAACAAGGGCAGGGGTTACTTTTTAACAGAAGAGACACGTAGCAGCTGGGAAAAGGCAAAAACACTCAGTTCGCCGTGCTGCCTGAGTGAGGGCAACACAAAATGGCGACGGGACACAAAATGACGGACGAATACAGGACAAAGTCAGAAACCGAAGAACCTCAATACATATATGTGTATATATATATATATATATATATATATATATATATATATATATATATATATATATAGATTCCAACCGGAAAGTTCGTGCAACGCTTCCACACCGAACCCAGTGCGCAGACACAGATGAACAAATCCGCAGCCAGACTTAGTTAGGATATTTCTTCGTCCTTTAATGCATATAAAGTGCAGAGGTGCAACACACTGCCAAACAGACGCGTTTCGGGCGTGAACGCCCTTGCTCCCTATATATATATATATATATATATATATATTACCTACTGGCCATCGCCAGTAGGTAGTTATAGTTAGAATTATTTTGTATATGGAATTTGCATTATTCTACTGGGAATAACTTTGGCGCCGGTTGAGGAATCTGCCTGAAATTTTCCTCAAATTTGCCTCGCGGCGCTCCGCTCCTTCCCTGAAAGATTGGGGGGGGATTCGTCAAGCGGGGGCTGAGATAAAAGGGGGGGTCCCCAAAAAAATGTGTATTTAGAAGCAAGCTCAGATTGGAGTTGATTAACGCCACAGAGGAAAACGTTGTTATGCGTAGATACACGTTTTACACTCAACATCAAATAATAGATGAAAGCATTGATTAGTTTGTATGTAGACTTAGGGAACTATCCATGAAGTGCAATTTTGGAGCAATGACAGACAAACCTATTAGAGATCAGCTAATTGTACAATGTGCGAACAAGAAGATTCAGGAGAGTTTAACAGATGCCATTGGTATTGCCAAGGTTCTTGAACAGTCCAACTTGTGCATGAAAGAATTAGAAAAAGTTGAACATAGAGGGAAAGTTTCTGAAGTGGGTGTTGTCAATAGGTTTTCTCAACCTAGTTAAAAAACTAATGTCTCTTGTGTAAGATACTCAAGTCAAAGGGGGAGAGTTGTACATTCTTCTGTCCAGAGTAAGAGTTGCAACTGTTGTGGCCGTCTCAGTCATGGTCCTGAGTCCAAGATTTGTTTTGCTCAGAACAAAGAGTGCTTTTTGCTAAAATGTGTAGGATAGTTTGGAGTGGCAAAGTTGTGTCTGTTGCAGAGGACGTTCCTCAGGATGAGTCTCCTGGTAGAATATTGTGTGTTGATGATGAAATTGTAAGTGATGTGCAGAATGATTCACGCAGGTATAAAACCTAAAGCAGTTTTTAAAGTTAATGGCAAAAAGGTCTCAATTATAGTTGATAAAGGATCTAAGTACACCATTGTTTCAAGATCCATCTTTACACATTTGTGGAAGGACACCACACTCAAATCTAAAGACATCGCACCACCACGAGTTATCAAGGTGAAATCATTGACATCGTAGGGTTTATGGAATCCTTTATTGAGTTTCGGGGGGGCATCCATGGAAAAGTTTATGTTGCAGAGACTGCAATTTTAGGATGGGTACACCAGTACGATCTTCACATTAAGATCAATACCAGGGCATTGGGTCTTCTTAAAGGTTATGTCCTTAAAATTGTGCTTAAGAAGGGAGCTTTACCTGTCCAACATAAGCTCAGGAGGGTTCCTGTTATAGTTCGAGATGGAGTAAACAAATTGTTACATGACATATTGAAAGAGGGGATCATTGAACCAGTGGAGGCATCAGACTGAGTTTCTCCTGTGGTGATCACGCGCAAGACTGATGGCCGCCTTAGGTTCTGTGTGGACTTCAGATTGCTCAATCAGAACATTATTGCCGATAACAACCCCTTGCCAAATATCTTTCGGTGCTGTGCAGAGGGGGAGTGACCCTTGACCCCACCAGGTAGGTCACTCCCCCTCTGCACAGCACAGCCTGTGTCTCCCTGCCCCAGCTGCCGCTGCTGAGGAAGTTCGAGGACCTCCACCACCCTCAGGCTACCACCTGCGCCTCATCCCTGGTGGCCAGTGGTAGGCCGTGGGTAAGTGTGTTCATCCTCCACTTTATTGCTTTTATTGTATTGCCTGTATTTTCATTGTTGTGTCTGTGACTGCTGTTGTCTGTCTTCCCCCACTGCCTGTACGTGGTCTGTGCCCCTTTTTCTTCCCTCTGTTCCCCTCGCTGTCCCTGTGCTCTATCTGCCCGGTCTTTCCTTCTGTAGCCCTCGCTGCCCCATGTCTCTGCCCAGTTTTCCCTTCTGTTCTCCTCGCTGCCCCCGTGTCTCTGCCCAGTTTTTCCTTCTGTTCCCCTTGCTGCCCCCGTGCCTCTCTGCCCGTTCTGCCTTCTGTTCTTAGCTGCCCCTGTATTTCTATTTTCTGTATTTTGCCCCTGTGCCACTAGTTATTATGGTATTTCTGTGCCCTTTCGCCTTCTGTGCCACTCGTTTTTTCCTGATTTTTGTGTCCCTTTTCTTCTGTTCCATTTGTTTTTTGTCCCTGTCTGCCTTCTGTGCCACTCGTTTTTCTCTCGTTTTTGTGCCCCTTTTGCCTTCTGTTCCACTAGTTTTTTGTGCCAATCTGCCCTCTGTTCCACTCAATTTTTTGTGCCCTTCTGCCCTCTGTTCCACTTGTTTATCCCTCGTTTCTGTGCCCCTTTTCCCTACTGTTCCACTTGTTTTTTGTGCCCTTTTGCCTTCTGTGCCACTTGTTTTTCCCTCGATTTTATGCCCCTTTTTCCTTCTGTTACCTTTGTTGTCCCTCACAGCCCTCGCCGCTGCGTCCCCTGCGGCCCCTGCGGCCCCGCCCCCCCTGACGGCCCACTGCCCATTCGCTGCTCCCGCCTCCCAGCTGCTCCTCCCTCCCACCTATATGCTGGCTGCTGAGCTGCCGTGCCGCTGGTGCGCCAAAGGCGCTCGTAAGGTAAGCCCGTCTGCGCCCGTCCGTGCCTGGACCACACCCAGTGCCAGAACCCCTGGCCCCCGCACCCGCCATGACGACCGCCACCACTACGACGCCAGCACTCTGCATGCTCTCAACTCTGCACCTGCTTCAAGGCCGCCCCGAAACGCACACACGTTCTCTTCACCTGCCGGAACTGCAGCTACACCAGCCTCAGAGCCGACGAACCACCCGCCAAGAAAGACCCCAACCACCTCCGATGCATACTACTGAACACCAGCTCCACACGCAAGCATGCAGTTGAGCTCTGGGACCTGCACGGTAGAACATCCCCGGAGTTGCCTTCCTGACAGAGACCTGGTTTAACGAATCCTCCACACCCGACATCGCCACAGCCATCCCAGACAGCTACAAGATCACCCGCAGAGACCGCACCAACAGAGTCGGAGGAGGAATTGCCATCATCCACAAGAACAACATCAGGGTCTCGACTAGCACCGAAGACGCGCTCAGCACCACCGAACACATGCATTTCCATATCCACATAGACCCTAACTCCACCATCAGAGGCACCCTCGTCTATCGACACCCTGGATCCCACCCCCAGTTCAGCGACTCCTTTGCTGGCTTGATCAGCATGCACGCCCTGACCTCCACCGACTACATCCTCCTTGGAGACCTGAACTTTCCTTTTGAGAACAACAACAACTCCACAACCCTGATTGATAACCTCGCCAACCTTGGACTGAAGCAACTCATCACAAAGCCTACCCACTCCGCCGGCCACGGGTTCGACCCTGTCTTCTCCTCAAGCCCGCACGTCTCCGCCAGCCACACCACCGAACTCTTCTGGACTGACCATCGCTGCATCCACTTCGCCTTACAGAAGCCCATCACACACCACCACACCCTACAGATCCCCCGCTGCTGTTGGAGAAAAATCACCAAAAACCAATTAGATGTAAACCTCGCTCTTAGCCCACTGTCAGAACCCGTCATGTGGATACGCTGGTGTGTGGTTCAACCTCGACCCAAAGCGAAGCCCGAAGGTACACAGAGTTATCATGGTCGGAGAGGGTCCGACTCTGGAGAGACAAAATTGCTGCCGCGGTGCCATGGTGCTGTGAGGTTGACGCTCTAGTCGTTTAAGCCTCGTTTTGGTGCGGAGAGTATGAGCGGGACGCAAGTTCTAGAAACTACGCACTTCACCTGAACCGTTAGCGAAGAAGAACCTGTGTGCGTACTCTGGTGAATTTCTCGAATCCTTAGTTTAAAGTATCCTGGTTGTAGTACTCCATTTGCGTTTAGCGCGAGTGTCGAGGAAACGTTATTACGGCGTACTAATTCAAACGCGTAATAACAGCCCTTTCCCAAGTCCAAGTTTCCAGCGGTAAAGAGACCCTCCGAAGAATCGTCGAAGTGTATACTGAGCAAAGGTGAATTCCTGTGGAGAAGAAGATTTCAGCGAACAAGAGAGTCAGTCAACAACAGAAAGCTAAGTGTCGAATAACTAGTGTTTGGCCAAACTGAAGATATTCAAAGTGTCGTAGTTAACATTGTCAAGTGCACAATCCGAACTTCTAAAACCCATGTGACCAAGAGAAACGAGAAACCTTTTCTTGAACATTGAGTGAAAGGAGAAACGAGAAAAACCTTTCTTGAACACTGAGTAAAAGAGAATCGAGAAACCCTTTATTTGAACCTTGAGCGAAAAGAGAAACGAGAAGTCTTTTTTCCTAGAACATTGAATGGCAAGGGAGAAGAGAAACCATTTCCTGAACTTTGTGTGAAAAAGGCGGGAAATAAGGGTTGCCAGAACATTCCTCCTTGAGTCGTTGCTAGTGTAAAGACTATCTATAAGTAAAGTCCTGTTCCACGTTTTCCCAATTCAGAACAACTTTACAGAACCCCCAAAGCAGCGTACTCGAGTAGTTAGTCAAGTAAGTATGTTTAGAAGAAGACAGTATCAGGGGTGACCATAGAATAGCATGTGTAAGGAATTAACCCATTCGCCCTTGTCTTCCCTGCAGCAACGACTAACTAGACGAGAAAGATCACATTTCATAGAAGAGAAGCAAGGTCCGGGAAAATATTAAGTGAGTTAAGATTAAGCCCGAGAACATTAGAGTCAGAGTAGCGTAGGAAGGAAAAACTAATGGTGTGCTCCTCTTACAGGTTTCCAATACGCAGACACCCTGAAGGAAGTAGTCTGAGGAAACTTTCCGGACCAGTCTCTTCTCTGTTTGTTATTTTATCCACACCCCCTTCCCGGAGGATGATGTAGGGAGGTTCTTATAGACCTGCCGGCATCGTCTCTTGGGATTCGGGTACTGGCATCTAGTTCCTGAGCCTAATCATCTCTGCTCCTGCGCAAGTACAAGTCAAGGCGATTACATATCAGGTATGCTTGGAGCTCTGACACCCACCAACCTAACCCTCCAACAACGAAGACGCTGCCCACAGCCTCAGACACTTGATCGAGGACTGCGCCAACACCCTCGCCCTGCTGCAGGAACCCCCCAACAGAGACACCAGCAAGAGGGCCAGCTGGTTCACCCCAGAACTCCTAGCCTCCAAGCAAGCCTGCAGGAAACTAGAGAAGAAATGGCACAGTGAACAAACTCCGGACAGCCACGCAGCACACTAGGACGCCATCCACAACCACCACCACCTCATCAGGGCAGCCAAGAGGACCTCCTTCAAAGACCACCTCGACAACATTGCACACAGTAGCAAGGAGCTCTTCAACATTGTGAAGGAACTCTCCCATCCCAGCTCCAACACCAATGACATCCCGCCGTCGCAAGCCCTGTGCGACTCCCTCGCCACCTTTTTCCACCACAAGTTAGCAGACATCCATCGCATCTACCCGCACAGATTTTTTTCCAACTGCCCCGCGAGTTAAACAACTTGCATTATTGTTTTAGAATTACATCTTGATGGTGACGTTGTACGGGCGAACCCGCCGTGCTTCGGCATTTTACAAATATCAAGGTTCGCACCATTTTCCCTTGAGTTTAGTATCCAAGCATGTTAATTTAAGACCCGAGCGGGTCAAATTTATATACATTTCCTAATCCTTTTAGACATCCCTGTCTGGCCACCACAATAATTAGCGAGTTGGACCATTAGAGGAGTTATCGCCTCGACCTCCTCTAAACAAAATTGGTATGTAGCCAACGAACGAAAAAGGAACCCATTACAAATATGCCCGGTAAAGCAAAACATTGTTTTTGCATCTTTCAGATACTAAGAATCCACAGCCCTGATGAAAGACCAGTGAAGCAACGCCTGGTCTTGAAACGCGTTGGCAGTTTTGTTTGGGTGGAATAAATTGCCATCTTTAAACACACTAGGACCGGCTGGTCCAGTATTCAAATGTTTATAAGTCATTAAGTTGTTTATATATCCCCCTCAAAATTTGTTTTTCTCATGTTTTGAATGTAATATCTGTTGTCTGTGAATTAATGTTTGATGCAAAAATGTTATCGATTGTGGAAAATAAATAATGTCTTTGAAGTATGCACAAAGTGTATTTAGTCTTGTAAATATTTGAATTTATTGTCCTTTGTTCTGTTACGATTTTTGGAAAATACAAAAAGTATAAAATAATGGACACAAAATAATGTTGTCTAAGGGAGGTTATGATAAATTGGTTTCTTACCCTTTTAAAGCATTGATTGAGTAATCGTGGTGTGGGCACTGTGTGTTTTGCTTATCTCAATGAGAGCGTGGAGTATCTTGGCTACACAGTGTCCTCCGAGGGTGTCAAACCCATATTGTGTCACCTTAAAGCCATTGAACTAGCGCCCAGACCCATCGACAAAGATCATTTAAGGTATATCATGGGCCTGATTGAGTACTATTCTAAGTTTGTTAAATGCTTTGCCTCAAAGACCAACAAACTCAAGGTAGGGTCAGAGTTTCATTTGGAATGAGCATCAACAGGAATGTTTTGAGGCCATTAAGAGAGATATTTGTAATGCTGGAATTTTGTCTCCATTTGACATTAAGTTACAATTCATAATCACAGTAGGTGCTAGTGCAACATGCTTGGGTTATATTTTATCTCAGAATCATGCTGGTGTTGAAAAAACTTTAGCTTTGGCTACAAGGACTCTATCCAATTTCGAGAGGAACTACTCTGTTTTTGATAGGGAAGCTTTGGCTGCTGCCTAGGTTGTCTAATATTTTTGCACATTTGTATGGGGCACTGCATTTTCATTGTGCTTAGATCATAAACCACTCTTGTCCATTCTTTCACCTGGTGGTGCGGGCAAAGGTTCAGCTCGTTTAGCCAGGTTGGCAGCTAGACTGCAGGTATATCGATACTCTCTTGAATACATTCCTGGGTGGAAAAATAAGCAAGCGGGGTATCTTTCTAGATTGGCGGTAGACAGTTCTCTTATTGATGACAGATTAGTCTCTGAAGCTCAGATCTAAATAAAGTGGCAGCTGACCTCGAGATAGCAATTACTGCGACATTAGACCTCATAGCTCCAAAACAGAGAACTAAGTGCCCAAACAAACGATCCCCTTGGTTTACTACAGAACTAAAACCAGTTAAATTAGCTGCTAGGACCGCCGAGCGCAAATGGCGCAAAACAAAGGACGAAGAAGATAAATTACAATATAAGACCCTACATAAAGAGTACATGGCCCAGATAGCACTAGCAAAGAAAACCTATCTTGGAACGAAAATCACTCTAGCTGTAAATTCCCACAAAGAACTGTATTCAATAGTAAAGGAATTCACGAACCCCTCGGCCTGTCAACCCCCAATTACGGAGTCCCAGAATGGGCCGACACACTCTCCTCTTACTTTAGAGACAAAATTAATGAAATACACAAATCTTTTCCTATATTAAACATTCCTTCCAGGGCCCAAAACTTTGACAATTCTGCACACACTGGTCAAATATCCCTACACAAGACTCTAAAAGAATTTAACATTATATCGGAGGAAGAGATTGGAGATATAATGAGGAAAACTAAGTCAGGCTCCCCTAGCGATCCAGCATCTGCACAAATCCTGGCTAAAATAGCCCCAGCCTTAATCACTGAATTAAGTGCAATTTTTAATCTATCACTAGTATAAGCTATTTTTCCAGCAATTTGGAAAGAAGCCACAGTAAGACCCATCTGTGGCACAATATCTAAAACTTTGTATTAGGCACCGTACGAACCTGTAAGGATGTGTAACAGTTTTTAATAACTTTTTATATTGAATGAAAAATGATTTTTTAACATTTTATACTGTTTCTTATGTACTTTTATGGTTTTCACATATGGAACCCGAATAAAGTGATTTGATTTGATTTGACCCATTCTGAAAAAAATAACGCTGATCCCAAACAACCTGTTAATTACCGTCCTATCTCCCTCCTGCCTCTTTTTGGTAAAATGATGGAGTCACTCATTAATAAACAATTAACAAAACATTTGGAAGATAATAAACTATTAGATCCATCACAGTCAGGCTTTAGAGCCTTCCATAGTACGGAGACTGCCGTCCTGGAGGTAGTAGGCAACATCTGCATGGCACTGGATGCAAAACAATCAGCCATTTTGATCTTGCTGGACCTGTTGGCGGCCTTCGACACCATCTCACACAGCATTCTATTGGAACGGCTGGGTGAGTTTGGTGTCGAGGGTCTAGCCCACAGGTGGATCCAGAGCTACCTCTCGGGAAGAAAATAGGTCCTTTTTCATCTGACCATGTCAAAAACGACAAAGGCGACCCGCAGGGCTCAATATTAAGCCCAACATTATTCAATATCTACCTGTCTCCACTGGCCAAGATAATTAAATATCATGGGTTCGACACGGTATCATATGCCGACTAACCCAGATCCTAATCACTCTCGGCCCTAATCCCATAGACACGAAACACAGATTTCAACAGTGCATGATGCCAGTTAAAGAATGGATGACAAATAACTACCTCATACTAAAACTGAAATCATCTTATTTGGTATGACAAACAAAATCTGGACAGATGAATGGTGGCCCACGTGTCTAGGCTCTTGCCCAGCACCAAAAAACACCATTAGAAGCCTAGGTATAACCATTGACGATAAACTATCCATGGCCTGCCACATAAATAAAACCATGCATACAAGCATTGGACTGATGCGCAGCCTTAGAAAGGCCTTCAAATGGATACCGCTGGCATCACACAAACCCCTTGTCCAGGGGCTCATAATCAGTCACTTGGATTATGGTAATTCATTATTGGCGGATGTTAATGAAAGCTCCTTAACCAAGCGTCAGACTCTTCAGAATGCAGCGGCCAGGCTGACCCTTAATCTTCCACCCCACACCCCTTCAGCCCCATGCCTGAAAAAACTACATTGGCTGCCAATCAGAAAATGTATTACATTTAAAGTCTGCTGCCTGGTCCACAAATCTTTGCATGGACAAGGTCCACAGTACCTGATGCAAAAGCTCTGAGGTTATTGTCCAGGAAGAACTTCTAGATCATCCAATAAACACCTTATAAAAATCCCTAAGGTCCGTACAGTCAGAAATGGAGACAGAAGTTTCTCTAAAATTGGCCCGCCACCTGGAACACACTTCCTCTATCCATCAGATGTGATCCGAATCATAAATCATTTAGGAAAAACCTGAAAACTTGGCTATTCTGACCAAGATGTTTCACACCTCTCTTCTTCCTCTCTATCTGATCTCTCTGCAGCGCTATGAGACCTTTAGGTGATTTACGCGCTATACAAAACCAATTACATACATACATACTTGTAATGATCCATTTGCGTCTGTTGAGAATGTGGTGTGTAAGGTGTCAGGTGCCTTCTGCTTGAATGAGTGGAACATGGGGATGACTAAAGATTCTACTCTCCTTGAAGTGATGCACCTGGTTCACCTGGGTTGGAGGAGAGAAGAGCTCTGTTTCCTTGTCCGTTTGCCCTTTTTTGAAAGTCTTAGATGAGTTATCCACTTGTGGTGGCAAGGTACTCTTGAGAGGGGACAGG
>NW_028242063.1:0-171807 GCF_964263255.1 Lissotriton vulgaris | reverse complement strand
TAATTTTAGCTCTAACACTGATGATCCACCTACAAATGTGAACTGACGTTCAAAAATAAAACATTTGAAAACGGACCATTTTCCACATTTCTGAAGCATGACGTAATGGGGGGGTGTTATCTCTTTTGTCGAAAATCAGCTGTTTTTGCTCGAACATTAAATGCCTCCAAATGGTATTTAATTAACTTCCCGAGCCCCTGGAAGCATGAAAATCACTTTAAACATGCTAATTTAGCTCTAACACTGATGATCCACCTACAAATGTGAACTGACGTTCAAAAATAAAACATTTGAAAACGGACCATTTTCCACATTTCTGAAGCATGACGTAATGGGGGGGGTGTTATCTCTTTTGTCGAAAATCAGCCGTTTTTGCTCGAACATTAAATGCCTCCAAATGGTATTTAATTAACTTCCCGGGGTGAAGAAACCCTTTTTGAGAACTCAGAGTGAGTAAATTGGCCATTTTCATGCACTTTTAACCATTCCATAAATCTTGTGTTTTGGGCCCTGAAAGCATGAAAATCACTTTAAACATGCTAATTTTAGCTCTAACACTGATGATCCACCTACAAATGTGAACTGACGTTCAAAAATAAAACATTTGAAAACGGACCATTTTCCACATTTCTGAAGCATGACGTAATGGGGGGGTGTTATCTCTTTTGTCGAAAATCAGCCGTTTTTGCTCGAACATTAAATGCCTCCAAATGGTATTTAATTAACTTCCCGAGCCCCTGGAAGCATGAAAATCACTTTAAACATGCTAATTTTAGCTCTAACACTGATGATCCACCTACAAATGTGAACTGACGTTCAAAAATAAAACATTTGAAAACGGACCATTTTCCACATTTCTGAAGCATGACGTAATGGGGGGGTGTTATCTCTTTTGTCGAAAATCAGCCGTTTTTGCTCGAACATTAAATGCCTCCAAATGGTATTTAATTAACTTCCCGAGCCCCCTGGAAGCATGAAAATCACTTTAAACATGCTAATTTTAGCTCTAACACTGATGATCCACCTACAAATGTGAACTGACGTTCAAAATAAAACATTTGAAAACGGACCATTTTCCACATTTCTGAAGCATGACGTAATGGGGGGGTGTTATCTCTTTTGTCGAAAATCAGCCGTTTTTGCTCGAACATTAAATGCCTCCAAATGGTATTTAATTAACTTCCCGGGGCGAAGAAACCCTTTTGAGAACTCAGAGTGAGTAAATTGGCATTTTCATGCACTTTTAACCATTCCATAAATCTTGTGTTTTGGGCCCCTGGAAGCATGAAAATCACTTTAAACATGCTAATTTTAGCTCTAACACTGATGATCCACCTACAAATGTGAACTGACGTTCAAAAATAAAACATTTGAAAACGGACCATTTTCCACATTTCTGAAGCATGACGTATGGGGGGGTGTTATCTCTTTTGTCGAAAATCAGCCGTTTTTGCTCGAACATTAAATGCCTCCAAATGGTATTTAATTAACTTCCCGGGGTGAAGAAACCCTTTTGAGAACTCAGAGTGAGTAAATTGGCCATTTTCATGCACTTTTAACCATTCCATAAATCTTGTGTTTTGGGCCCCTGGAAGCATGAAAATCACTTTAAACATGCTAATTTTAGCTCTAACACTGATGATCCACCTACAAATGTGAACTGACGTTCAAAAATAAAACATTTGAAAACGGACCATTTTCCACATTTCTGAAGCATGACGTAATGGGGGGGTGTTATCTCTTTTGTCGAAAATCAGCCGTTTTTGCTCGAACATTAAATGCCTCCAAATGGTATTTAATTAACTTCCCGAGCCCCTGGAAGCATGAAAATCACTTTAAACATGCTAATTTTAGCTCTAACACTGATGATCCACCTACAAATGTGAACTGACGTTCAAAAATAAAACATTTGAAAACGGACCATTTTCCACATTTCTGAAGCATGACGTAATGGGGGGGGTGTTATCTCTTTTGTCGAAAATCAGCCGTTTTTGCTCGAACATTAAATGCCTCCAAATGGTATTTAATTAACTTCCCGAGCCCCTGGAAGCATGAAAATCACTTTAAACATGCTAATTTTAGCTCTAACACTGATGATCCACCTACAAATGTGAACTGACGTTCAAAATAAAACATTTGAAAACGGACCATTTTCCACATTCTGAAGCATGACGTAATGGGGGGTGTTATCTCTTTTGTCGAAAATCAGCCGTTTTTGCTCGAACATTAAATGCCTCCAAATGTATTTAATTAACTTCCCGGGGTGAAGAAACCCTTTTTGAGAACTCAGAGTGAGTAAATTGGCCATTTTCATGCACTTTTAACCATTCCATAAATCTTGTGTTTTGGGCCCCTGGAAGCATGAAAATCACTTTAAACATGCTAATTTTAGCTCTAACACTGATGATCCACCTACAAATGTGAACTGACGTTCAAAAATAAAACATTTGAAAACGGACCATTTTCCACATTTCTGAAGCATGACGTAATGGGGGGGTGTTATCTCTTTTGTCGAAAATCAGCCATTTTTGCTCGAACATTAAATGCCTCCAAATGGTATTTAATTAACTTCCCGAGCCCCTGGAAGCATGAAAATCACTTTAAACATGCTAATTTTAGCTCTAACACTGATGATCCACCTACAAATGTGAACTGACGTTCAAAAATAAAACATTTGAAAACGGACCATTTTCCACATTTCTGAAGCATGACGTAATGGGGGGGTGTTATCTCTTTTGTCGAAAATCAGCCGTTTTTGCTCGAACATTAAATGCCTCCAAATGGTATTTAATTAACTTCCCGAGCCCCTGGAAGCATGAAAATCACTTTAAACATGCTAATTTTAGCTCTAACACTGATGATCCACCTACAAATGTGAACTGACGTTCAAAAATAAAACATTTGAAAACGGACCATTTTCCACATTTCTGAAGCATGACGTAATGGGGGGGTGTTATCTCTTTTGTCGAAAATCAGCCGTTTTTGCTCGAACATTAAATGCCTCCAAATGGTATTTAATTAACTTGCCGAGCCCCTGGAAGCATGAAAATCACTTTAAACATGCTAATTTTAGCTCTAACACTGATGATCCACCTACAAATGTGAACTGACGTTCAAAAATAAAACATTTGAAAACGGACCATTTTCCACATTTCTGAAGCATGACGTAATGGGGGGGTGTTATCTCTTTTGTCGAAAATCAGCCGTTTTTGCTCGAACATTAAATGCCTCCAAATGGTATTTAATTAACTTCCCGGGGTGAAGAAACCCTTTTTGAGAACTCAGAGTGAGTAAATTGGCCATTTTCATGCACTTTTAACCATTCCATAAATCTTGTGTTTTGGGCCCCTGGAAGCATGAAAATCACTTTAAACATGCTAATTTTAGCTCTAACACTGATGATCCACCTACAAATGTAAACTGACGTTCAAAAATAAAACATTTGAAAACGGACAATTTTCCACATTTCTGAAGCATGACGTAATGGGGGGGTGTTATCTCTTTTGTCGAAAATCAGCCGTTTTTGCTCGAACATTAAATGCCTCCAAATGGTATTTAATTAACTTCCCGGGGTGAAGAAACCCTTTTTGAGAACTCAGAGTGAGTAAATTGGCCATTTTCATGCACTTTTAACCATTCCATAAATCTTGTGTTTTGGGCCCCTGGAAGCATGAAAATCACTTTAAACATGCTAATTTTAGCTCTAACACTGATGATCCACCTACAAATGTGAACTGACGTTCAAAAATAAAACATTTGAAAACGGACCATTTTCCACATTTCTGAAGCATGACGTAATGGGGGGGTGTTATCTCTTTTGTCGAAAATCAGCCGTTTTTGCTCGAACATTAAATGCCTCCAAATGGTATTTAATTAACTTCCCGAGCCCCTGGAAGCATGAAAATCACTTTAAACATGCTAATTTTAGCTCTAACACTGATGATCCACCTACAAATGTGAACTGACGTTCAAAAATAAAACATTTGAAAACGGACCATTTTCCACATTTCTGAAGCATGACGTAATGGGGGGGTGTTATCTCTTTTGTCGAAAATCAGCCGTTTTTGCTCGAACATTAAATGCCTCCAAATGGTATTTAATTAACTTCCCGGGGTGAAGAAACCCTTTTTGAGAACTCAGAGTGAGTAAATTGGCCATTTTCATGCACTTTTAACCATTCCATAAATCTTGTGTTTTGGGCCCCTGGAAGCATGAAAATCACTTTAAACATGCTAATTTTAGCTCTAACACTGATGATCCACCTACAAATGTGAACTGACGTTCAAAAATAAAACATTTGAAAACGGACCATTTTCCACATTTCTGAAGCATGACGTAATGGGGGGGTGTTATCTCTTTTGTCGAAAATCAGCCGTTTTTGCTCGAACATTAAATGCCTCCAAATGGTATTTAATTAACTTCCCGGGGTGAAGAAACCCTTTTTGAGAACTCAGAGTGAGTAAATTGGCCATTTTCATGCACTTTTAACCATTCCATAAATCTTGTGTTTTGGGCCCCTGGAAGCATGAAAATCACTTTAAACATGCTAATTTTAGCTCTAACACTGATGATCCACCTACAAATGTGAACTGACGTTCAAAAATAAAACATTTGAAAACGGACCATTTTCCACATTTCTGAAGCATGACGTAATGGGGGGGTGTTATCTCTTTTGTCGAAAATCAGCCGTTTTTGCTCGAACATTAAATGCCTCCAAATGGTATTTAATTAACTTCCCGAGCCCCTGGAAGCATGAAAATCACTTTAAACATGCTAATTTTAGCTCTAACACTGATGATCCACCTACAAATGTGAACTGACGTTCAAAAATAAAACATTTGAAAACGGACCATTTTCCACATTTCTGAAGCATGACGTAATGGGGGGGTGTTATCTCTTTTGTCGAAAATCAGCCGTTTTTGCTCGAACATTAAATGCCTCCAAATGGTATTTAATTAACTTCCCGAGCCCCTGGAAGCATGAAAATCACTTTAAACATGCTAATTTTAGCTCTAACACTGATGATCCACCTACAAATGTGAACTGACGTTCAAAAATAAAACATTTGAAAACGGACCATTTTCCACATTTCTGAAGCATGACGTAATGGGGGGGTGTTATCTCTTTTGTCGAAAATCAGCTGTTTTTGCTCGAACATTAAATGCCTCCAAATGGTATTTAATTAACTTCCCGAGCCCCTGGAAGCATGAAAATCACTTTAAACATGCTAATTTTAGCTCTAACACTGATGATCCACCTACAAATGTGAACTGACGTTCAAAAATAAAACATTTGAAAACGGACCATTTTCCACATTTCTGAAGCATGACGTAATGGGGGGGGTGTTATCTCTTTTGTCGAAAATCAGCCGTTTTTGCTCGAACATTAAATGCCTCCAAATGGTATTTAATTAACTTCCCGGGGTGAAGAAACCCTTTTTGAGAACTCAGAGTGAGTAAATTGGCCATTTTCATGCACTTTTAACCATTCCATAAATCTTGTGTTTTGGGCCCCTGAAAGCATGAAAATCACTTTAAACATGCTAATTTTAGCTCTAACACTGATGATCCACCTACAAATGTGAACTGACGTTCAAAAATAAAACATTTGAAAACGGACCATTTTCCACATTTCTGAAGCATGACGTAATGGGGGGGTGTTATCTCTTTTGTCGAAAATCAGCCGTTTTTGCTCGAACATTAAATGCCTCCAAATGGTATTTAATTAACTTCCCGAGCCCCTGGAAGCATGAAAATCACTTTAAACATGCTAATTTTAGCTCTAACACTGATGATCCACCTACAAATGTGAACTGACGTTCAAAAATAAAACATTTGAAAACGGACCATTTTCCACATTTCTGAAGCATGACGTAATGGGGGGGTGTTATCTCTTTTGTCGAAAATCAGCCGTTTTTGCTCGAACATTAAATGCCTCCAAATGGTATTTAATTAACTTCCCGAGCCCCTGGAAGCATGAAAATCACTTTAAACATGCTAATTTTAGCTCTAACACTGATGATCCACCTACAAATGTGAACTGACGTTCAAAAATAAAACATTTGAAAACGGACCATTTTCCACATTTCTGAAGCATGACGTAATGGGGGGGTGTTATCTCTTTTGTCGAAAATCAGCCGTTTTTGCTCGAACATTAAATGCCTCCAAATGGTATTTAATTAACTTCCCGGGGCGAAGAAACCCTTTTGAGAACTCAGAGTGAGTAAATTGGCCATTTTCATGCACTTTTAACCATTCCATAAATCTTGTGTTTTGGGCCCCTGGAAGCATGAAAATCACTTTAAACATGCTAATTTTAGCTCTAACACTGATGATCCACCTACAAATGTGAACTGACGTTCAAAAATAAAACATTTGAAAACGGACCATTTTCCACATTTCTGAAGCATGACGTAATGGGGGGGGTGTTATCTCTTTTGTCGAAAATCAGCCGTTTTTGCTCGAACATTAAATGCCTCCAAATGGTATTTAATTAACTTCCCGGGGTGAAGAAACCCTTTTTGAGAACTCAGAGTGAGTAAATTGGCCATTTTCATGCACTTTTAACCATTCCATAAATCTTGTGTTTTGGGCCCCTGGAAGCATGAAAATCACTTTAAACATGCTAATTTTAGCTCTAACACTGATGATCCACCTACAAATGTGAACTGACGTTCAAAAATAAAACATTTGAAAACGGACCATTTTCCACATTTCTGAAGCATGACGTAATGGGGGGGTGTTATCTCTTTTGTCGAAAATCAGCCGTTTTTGCTCGAACATTAAATGCCTCCAAATGGTATTTAATTAACTTCCCGAGCCCCTGGAAGCATGAAAATCACTTTAAACATGCTAATTTTAGCTCTAACACTGATGATCCACCTACAAATGTGAACTGACGTTCAAAAATAAAACATTTGAAAACGGACCATTTTCCACATTTCTGAAGCATGACGTAATGGGGGGGTGTTATCTCTTTTGTCGAAAATCAGCCGTTTTTGCTCGAACATTAAATGCCTCCAAATGGTATTTAATTAACTTCCCGAGCCCCTGGAAGCATGAAAATCACTTTAAACATGCTAATTTTAGCTCTAACACTGATGATCCACCTACAAATGTGAACTGACGTTCAAAAATAAAACATTTGAAAACGGACCATTTTCCACATTTCTGAAGCATGACGTAATGGGGGGGTGTTATCTCTTTTGTCGAAAATCAGCCGTTTTTGCTCGAACATTAAATGCCTCCAAATGGTATTTAATTAACTTCCCGGGGTGAAGAAACCCTTTTTGAGAACTCAGAGTGAGTAAATTGGCCATTTTCATGCACTTTTAACCATTCCATAAATCTTGTGTTTTGGGCCCCTGGAAGCATGAAAATCACTTTAAACATGCTAATTTTAGCTCTAACACTGATGATCCACCTACAAATGTGAACTGACGTTCAAAAATAAAACATTTGAAAACGGACCATTTTCCACATTTCTGAAGCATGACGTAATGGGGGGGTGTTATCTCTTTTGTCGAAAATCAGCCATTTTTGCTCGAACATTAAATGCCTCCAAATGGTATTTAATTAACTTCCCGAGCCCCTGGAAGCATGAAAATCACTTTAAACATGCTAATTTTAGCTCTAACACTGATGATCCACCTACAAATGTGAACTGACGTTCAAAAATAAAACATTTGAAAACGGACCATTTTCCACATTTCTGAAGCATGACGTAATGGGGGGGTGTTATCTCTTTTGTCGAAAATCAGCCGTTTTTGCTCGAACATTAAATGCCTCCAAATGGTATTTAATTAACTTGCCGAGCCCCTGGAAGCATGAAAATCACTTTAAACATGCTAATTTTAGCTCTAACACTGATGATCCACCTACAAATGTGAACTGACGTTCAAAAATAAAACATTTGAAAACGGACCATTTTCCACATTTCTGAAGCATGACGTAATGGGGGGGTGTTATCTCTTTTGTCGAAAATCAGCCGTTTTTGCTCGAACATTAAATGCCTCCAAATGGTATTTAATTAACTTCCCGGGGTGAAGAAACCCTTTTTGAGAACTCAGAGTGAGTAAATTGGCCATTTTCATGCACTTTTAACCATTCCATAAATCTTGTGTTTTGGGCCCCTGGAAGCATGAAAATCACTTTAAACATGCTAATTTTAGCTCTAACACTGATGATCCACCTACAAATGTGAACTGACGTTCAAAAATAAAACATTTGAAAACGGACAATTTTCCACATTTCTGAAGCATGACGTAATGGGGGGGTGTTATCTCTTTTGTCGAAAATCAGCCGTTTTTGCTCGAACATTAAATGCCTCCAAATGGTATTTAATTAACTTCCCGGGGTGAAGAAACCCTTTTTGAGAACTCAGAGTGAGTAAATTGGCCATTTTCATGCACTTTTAACCATTCCATAAATCTTGTGTTTTGGGCCCCTGGAAGCATGAAAATCACTTTAAACATGCTAATTTTAGCTCTAACACTGATGATCCACCTACAAATGTGAACTGACGTTCAAAAATAAAACATTTGAAAACGGACCATTTTCCACATTTCTGAAGCATGACGTAATGGGGGGGTGTTATCTCTTTTGTCGAAAATCAGCCGTTTTTGCTCGAACATTAAATGCCTCCAAATGGTATTTAATTAACTTCCCGGGGTGAAGAAACCCTTTTTGAGAACTCAGAGTGAGTAAATTGGCCATTTTCATGCACTTTTAACCATTCCATAAATCTTGTGTTTTGGGCCCCTGGAAGCATGAAAATCACTTTAAACATGCTAATTTTAGCTCTAACACTGATGATCCACCTACAAATGTGAACTGACGTTCAAAAATAAAACATTTGAAAACGGACCATTTTCCACATTTCTGAAGCATGACGTAATGGGGGGGTGTTATCTCTTTTGTCGAAAATCAGCCGTTTTTGCTCGAACATTAAATGCCTCCAAATGGTATTTAATTAACTTCCCGAGCCCCTGGAAGCATGAAAATCACTTTAAACATGCTAATTTTAGCTCTAACACTGATGATCCACCTACAAATGTGAACTGACGTTCAAAAATAAAACATTTGAAAACGGACCATTTTCCACATTTCTGAAGCATGACGTAATGGGGGGGTGTTATCTCTTTTGTCGAAAATCAGCTGTTTTTGCTCGAACATTAAATGCCTCCAAATGGTATTTAATTAACTTCCCGAGCCCCTGGAAGCATGAAAATCACTTTAAACATGCTAATTTTAGCTCTAACACTGATGATCCACCTACAAATGTGAACTGACGTTCAAAAATAAAACATTTGAAAACGGACCATTTTCCACATTTCTGAAGCATGACGTAATGGGGGGGGTGTTATCTCTTTTGTCGAAAATCAGCCGTTTTTGCTCGAACATTAAATGCCTCCAAATGGTATTTAATTAACTTCCCGGGGTGAAGAAACCCTTTTTGAGAACTCAGAGTGAGTAAATTGGCCATTTTCATGCACTTTTAACCATTCCATAAATCTTGTGTTTTGGGCCCCTGAAAGCATGAAAATCACTTTAAACATGCTAATTTTAGCTCTAACACTGATGATCCACCTACAAATGTGAACTGACGTTCAAAAATAAAACATTTGAAAACGGACCATTTTCCACATTTCTGAAGCATGACGTAATGGGGGGGTGTTATCTCTTTTGTCGAAAATCAGCCGTTTTTGCTCGAACATTAAATGCCTCCAAATGGTATTTAATTAACTTCCCGAGCCCCTGGAAGCATGAAAATCACTTTAAACATGCTAATTTTAGCTCTAACACTGATGATCCACCTACAAATGTGAACTGACGTTCAAAAATAAAACATTTGAAAACGGACCATTTTCCACATTTCTGAAGCATGACGTAATGGGGGGGTGTTATCTCTTTTGTCGAAAATCAGCCGTTTTTGCTCGAACATTAAATGCCTCCAAATGGTATTTAATTAACTTCCCGAGCCCCTGGAAGCATGAAAATCACTTTAAACATGCTAATTTTAGCTCTAACACTGATGATCCACCTACAAATGTGAACTGACGTTCAAAAATAAAACATTTGAAAACGGACCATTTTCCACATTTCTGAAGCATGACGTAATGGGGGGGTGTTATCTCTTTTGTCGAAAATCAGCCGTTTTTGCTCGAACATTAAATGCCTCCAAATGGTATTTAATTAACTTCCCGGGGCGAAGAAACCCTTTTGAGAACTCAGAGTGAGTAAATTGGCCATTTTCATGCACTTTTAACCATTCCATAAATCTTGTGTTTTGGGCCCCTGGAAGCATGAAAATCACTTTAAACATGCTAATTTTAGCTCTAACACTGATGATCCACCTACAAATGTGAACTGACGTTCAAAAATAAAACATTTGAAAACGGACCATTTTCCACATTTCTGAAGCATGACGTAATGGGGGGGGTGTTATCTCTTTTGTCGAAAATCAGCCGTTTTTGCTCGAACATTAAATGCCTCCAAATGGTATTTAATTAACTTCCCGGGGTGAAGAAACCCTTTTTGAGAACTCAGAGTGAGTAAATTGGCCATTTTCATGCACTTTTAACCATTCCATAAATCTTGTGTTTTGGGCCCCTGGAAGCATGAAAATCACTTTAAACATGCTAATTTTAGCTCTAACACTGATGATCCACCTACAAATGTGAACTGACGTTCAAAAATAAAACATTTGAAAACGGACCATTTTCCACATTTCTGAAGCATGACGTAATGGGGGGGTGTTATCTCTTTTGTCGAAAATCAGCCGTTTTTGCTCGAACATTAAATGCCTCCAAATGGTATTTAATTAACTTCCCGAGCCCCTGGAAGCATGAAAATCACTTTAAACATGCTAATTTTAGCTCTAACACTGATGATCCACCTACAAATGTGAACTGACGTTCAAAAATAAAACATTTGAAAACGGACCATTTTCCACATTTCTGAAGCATGACGTAATGGGGGGGTGTTATCTCTTTTGTCGAAAATCAGCCGTTTTTGCTCGAACATTAAATGCCTCCAAATGGTATTTAATTAACTTCCCGAGCCCCTGGAAGCATGAAAATCACTTTAAACATGCTAATTTTAGCTCTAACACTGATGATCCACCTACAAATGTGAACTGACGTTCAAAAATAAAACATTTGAAAACGGACCATTTTCCACATTTCTGAAGCATGACGTAATGGGGGGGTGTTATCTCTTTTGTCGAAAATCAGCCGTTTTTGCTCGAACATTAAATGCCTCCAAATGGTATTTAATTAACTTCCCGGGGTGAAGAAACCCTTTTTGAGAACTCAGAGTGAGTAAATTGGCCATTTTCATGCACTTTTAACCATTCCATAAATCTTGTGTTTTGGGCCCCTGGAAGCATGAAAATCACTTTAAACATGCTAATTTTAGCTCTAACACTGATGATCCACCTACAAATGTGAACTGACGTTCAAAAATAAAACATTTGAAAACGGACCATTTTCCACATTTCTGAAGCATGACGTAATGGGGGGGTGTTATCTCTTTTGTCGAAAATCAGCCATTTTTGCTCGAACATTAAATGCCTCCAAATGGTATTTAATTAACTTCCCGAGCCCCTGGAAGCATGAAAATCACTTTAAACATGCTAATTTTAGCTCTAACACTGATGATCCACCTACAAATGTGAACTGACGTTCAAAAATAAAACATTTGAAAACGGACCATTTTCCACATTTCTGAAGCATGACGTAATGGGGGGGTGTTATCTCTTTTGTCGAAAATCAGCCGTTTTTGCTCGAACATTAAATGCCTCCAAATGGTATTTAATTAACTTCCCGAGCCCCTGGAAGCATGAAAATCACTTTAAACATGCTAATTTTAGCTCTAACACTGATGATCCACCTACAAATGTGAACTGACGTTCAAAAATAAAACATTTGAAAACGGACCATTTTCCACATTTCTGAAGCATGACGTAATGGGGGGGTGTTATCTCTTTTGTCGAAAATCAGCCGTTTTTGCTCGAACATTAAATGCCTCCAAATGGTATTTAATTAACTTGCCGAGCCCCTGGAAGCATGAAAATCACTTTAAACATGCTAATTTTAGCTCTAACACTGATGATCCACCTACAAATGTGAACTGACGTTCAAAAATAAAACATTTGAAAACGGACCATTTTCCACATTTCTGAAGCATGACGTAATGGGGGGGTGTTATCTCTTTTGTCGAAAATCAGCCGTTTTTGCTCGAACATTAAATGCCTCCAAATGGTATTTAATTAACTTCCCGGGGTGAAGAAACCCTTTTTGAGAACTCAGAGTGAGTAAATTGGCCATTTTCATGCACTTTTAACCATTCCATAAATCTTGTGTTTTGGGCCCCTGGAAGCATGAAAATCACTTTAAACATGCTAATTTTAGCTCTAACACTGATGATCCACCTACAAATGTAAACTGACGTTCAAAAATAAAACATTTGAAAACGGACAATTTTCCACATTTCTGAAGCATGACGTAATGGGGGGGTGTTATCTCTTTTGTCGAAAATCAGCCGTTTTTGCTCGAACATTAAATGCCTCCAAATGGTATTTAATTAACTTCCCGGGGTGAAGAAACCCTTTTTGAGAACTCAGAGTGAGTAAATTGGCCATTTTCATGCACTTTTAACCATTCCATAAATCTTGTGTTTTGGGCCCCTGGAAGCATGAAAATCACTTTAAACATGCTAATTTTAGCTCTAACACTGATGATCCACCTACAAATGTGAACTGACGTTCAAAAATAAAACATTTGAAAACGGACCATTTTCCACATTTCTGAAGCATGACGTAATGGGGGGGTGTTATCTCTTTTGTCGAAAATCAGCCGTTTTTGCTCGAACATTAAATGCCTCCAAATGGTATTTAATTAACTTCCCGAGCCCCTGGAAGCATGAAAATCACTTTAAACATGCTAATTTTAGCTCTAACACTGATGATCCACCTACAAATGTGAACTGACGTTCAAAAATAAAACATTTGAAAACGGACCATTTTCCACATTTCTGAAGCATGACGTAATGGGGGGGTGTTATCTCTTTTGTCGAAAATCAGCCGTTTTTGCTCGAACATTAAATGCCTCCAAATGGTATTTAATTAACTTCCCGGGGTGAAGAAACCCTTTTTGAGAACTCAGAGTGAGTAAATTGGCCATTTTCATGCACTTTTAACCATTCCATAAATCTTGTGTTTTGGGCCCCTGGAAGCATGAAAATCACTTTAAACATGCTAATTTTAGCTCTAACACTGATGATCCACCTACAAATGTGAACTGACGTTCAAAAATAAAACATTTGAAAACGGACCATTTTCCACATTTCTGAAGCATGACGTAATGGGGGGGTGTTATCTCTTTTGTCGAAAATCAGCCGTTTTTGCTCGAACATTAAATGCCTCCAAATGGTATTTAATTAACTTCCCGGGGTGAAGAAACCCTTTTTGAGAACTCAGAGTGAGTAAATTGGCCATTTTCATGCACTTTTAACCATTCCATAAATCTTGTGTTTTGGGCCCCTGGAAGCATGAAAATCACTTTAAACATGCTAATTTTAGCTCTAACACTGATGATCCACCTACAAATGTGAACTGACGTTCAAAAATAAAACATTTGAAAACGGACCATTTTCCACATTTCTGAAGCATGACGTAATGGGGGGGTGTTATCTCTTTTGTCGAAAATCAGCCGTTTTTGCTCGAACATTAAATGCCTCCAAATGGTATTTAATTAACTTCCCGAGCCCCTGGAAGCATGAAAATCACTTTAAACATGCTAATTTTAGCTCTAACACTGATGATCCACCTACAAATGTGAACTGACGTTCAAAAATAAAACATTTGAAAACGGACCATTTTCCACATTTCTGAAGCATGACGTAATGGGGGGGTGTTATCTCTTTTGTCGAAAATCAGCCGTTTTTGCTCGAACATTAAATGCCTCCAAATGGTATTTAATTAACTTCCCGAGCCCCTGGAAGCATGAAAATCACTTTAAACATGCTAATTTTAGCTCTAACACTGATGATCCACCTACAAATGTGAACTGACGTTCAAAAATAAAACATTTGAAAACGGACCATTTTCCACATTTCTGAAGCATGACGTAATGGGGGGGTGTTATCTCTTTTGTCGAAAATCAGCCGTTTTTGCTCGAACATTAAATGCCTCCAAATGGTATTTAATTAACTTCCCGAGCCCCTGGAAGCATGAAAATCACTTTAAACATGCTAATTTTAGCTCTAACACTGATGATCCACCTACAAATGTGAACTGACGTTCAAAAATAAAACATTTGAAAACGGACCATTTTCCACATTTCTGAAGCATGACGTAATGGGGGGGTGTTATCTCTTTTGTCGAAAATCAGCCGTTTTTGCTCGAACATTAAATGCCTCTAAATGGTATTTAATTAACTTCCCGGGGTGAAGAAACCCTTTTTGAGAACTCAGAGTGAGTAAATTGGCCATTTTCATGCACTTTTAACCATTCCATAAATCTTGTGTTTTGGGCCCCTGGAAGCATGAAAATCACTTTAAACATGCTAATTTTAGCTCTAACACTGATGATCCACCTACAAATGTGAACTGACGTTCAAAAATAAAACATTTGAAAACGGACCATTTTCCACATTTCTGAAGCATGACGTAATGGGGGGGTGTTATCTCTTTTGTCGAAAATCAGCCGTTTTTGCTCAAACATTAAATGCCTCCAAATGGTATTTAATTAACTTCCCGGGGTGAAGAAACCCTTTTTGAGAACTCAGAGTGAGTAAATTGGCCATTTTCATGCACTTTTAACCATTCCATAAATCTTGTGTTTTGGGCCCCTGGAAGCATGAAAATCACTTTAAACATGCTAATTTTAGCTCTAACACTGATGATCCACCTACAAATGTGAACTGACGTTCAAAAATAAAACATTTGAAAACGGACCATTTTCCACATTTCTGAAGCATGACGTAATGGGGGGGTGTTATCTCTTTTGTCGAAAATCAGCCGTTTTTGCTCGAACATTAAATGCCTCCAAATGGTATTTAATTAACTTCCCGAGCCCCTGGAAGCATGAAAATCACTTTAAACAAGCTAATTTTAGCTCTAACACTGATGATCCACCTACAAATGTGAACTGACGTTCAAAAATAAAACATTTGAAAACGGACCATTTTCCACATTTCTGAAGCATGACGTAATGGGGGGGTGTTATATGGCCGAGATACCCGCCACCCCCTCGCAACACAATCCCCAAGGATGGGAAACCGGAAACAGTTCTGAACTTTTGGAAGACGGGAGGGAGTGACCCTCCCGGCCGTATTTATTAAAATATGAAACAAAATTAAAAACATGAAAATAACAGTTTCATATTATGTACAATTTCATTTCCACATTTGCGATGTTTGGCTAACCTTAACATATGCTCTAATACAAAGGTTCTCCTAGCCGAACTAACATCCTACAAAATATTAACTTGTAATTTGAAATTGTACATCCTAACGTTTAAGGGCCAACGGCAAGGTCGTAACCGGTGTCAAGATCCCTAAACCAGAAATGACCCCCTCACTTGTGAGGGGCGACCGCACAGAGGCGTACCTCAAGTGCCACTACCAATTTCCCTTGACTTGACGGGGGCCCCATTAAACTCGACGCCACTTAAAGGTCGTTCGAGGACTTGTGTGAGGTATCTAGAAGGTAGCGTAGACCCCCCTCCCAAACCCCACACAACTTACCACATCTGCCGTCGCAGATGACCTGGCCCCGGGAAATTCTCCAGGAGGGGGCTGTAACCCCTCCTACCCAGGAAGGGGCCTTGACCGCCTTTCCTTTCCTTTCGGCGGCCCATCCTTAGAAGGAACCGCCTCCCCGTTGAGGGGCCAATGGCCACCTCCCTCGAGCGCTCCCATCCGTAATGGGTGACGCCCACTCATAGGGATCTACCAATTAGTGCTCACCGATCATGACCTTACCGCCCGACAATAAATACGACAAACTATCTAAAAACTAACTTACTAAAGAATTATATATTATAAGCATGATTATTGATCAACACTAGTGCAAATACTTTATTTGAAAATATCCAATACATGACCATCTTTATTGCAGATTCAAAATATCACGACAGTCGTCACAACCTGAAAGAAAATAGAGTCACCACATCAAAACTTTATTCACAACAAGTAGCTGTCCTCAGGGGCTGGTGGGTGGGTCAAAATTGGCTCTTCGTTCCGTCTCGAGCTCACGTGCAGCGAGGAGGTGCAGCTTCAGAGCACAGGAACAAGAGGATGCTTTCTTGGCTTGTTGCTCCTTTTATCCGTCTTCAGGGCGGGCGTACACCCGCCCCTGCCTGCCCCAAAGGGCGTGGCCGGCCGCGTCAGTGTCTAGGCCAGCCCACTCCAGGGCGGGAAAAAGGCGCGCCCCGGCTACGCCGCTTCGGGCATACCAGCCGAGGCTCGCCTCCCGCCCAAGATGGCTTCCCGGGGGGATCGTGGTACTCAACCATACGTTCGGGGGGACCGAATGGTCGCCCCTTTCCATATGGCCGAGATACCCGCCACCCCCTCGCAACACAATCCCCAAGGATGGGAAACCGGAAACAGTTCTGAACTTTTGGAAGACGGGAGGGAGTGACCCTCCCGGCCGTATTTATTAAAATATGAAACAAAATTAAAAACATGAAAATAACAGTTTCATATTATGTACAATTTCATTTCCACATTTGCGATGTTTGGCTAACCTTAACATATGCTCTAATACAAAGGTTCTCCTAGCCGAACTAACATCCTACAAAATATTAACTTGTAATTTGAAATTGTACATCCTAACGTTTAAGGGCCAACGGCAAGGTCGTAACCGGTGTCAAGATCCCTAAACCAGAAATGACCCCCTCACTTGTGAGGGGCGACCGCACAGAGGCGTACCTCAAGTGCCACTACCAATTTCCCTTGACTTGACGGGGGCCCCATTAAACTCGACGCCACTTAAAGGTCGTTCGAGGACTCGTGTGAGGTATCTAGAAGGTAGCGTAGACCCCCCTCCCAAACCCCACACAACTTACCACATCTGCCGTCGCAGATGACCTGGCCCCGGGAAATTCTCCAGGAGGGGGCTGTAACCCCTCCTACCCAGGAAGGGGCCTTGACCGCCTTTCCTTTCCTTTCGGCGGCCCATCCTTAGAAGGAACCGCCTCCCCGTTGAGGGGCCAATGGCCACCTCCCTCGAGCGCTCCCATCCGTAATGGGTGACGCCCACTCATAGGGATCTACCAATTAGTGCTCACCGATCATGACCTTACCGCCACAGGCCGGATAGTTGACCGGCTATCCGGACCCCCCACAAAACTCCTACCTAAAGGTCATGTCTTAAAGTCTTTAGCCAAGCTACCACGTCTCTTATGAGTAACTCGTTCCCCACCCGGGACAAGTGAACACCATCCCCCAAATACATACTGTCACCAGTAATACAACCATGCGAAATCGAATGCAGTGTATTGGAACGGAACAATCTACTCACTTTGTTATTGATTTTTCTTACTGAATGATTCAGAGCAGAAACAGAAATAGCCCCCCGCCATACTTTTCGTGGGATCATATGGGACCATGCAATCGTGCACCCTGGAACTCTCCTCGCCAACCAACTTACAGTGGAAAGCATCGCCTCAAGAAGAAGTCGTCTACCAGTGGTGACCAACTCATTACCCCCCAGATGTACTATGACTATAGTCGGCGGTGACCTCGTCCGCCCTAGTAAACCCTCGAAAAATGATTGAAACTGGTCAATACAGAGTCCGCCCCTTCAGTAGAAGGACACCCTGTACCCGTACTCCCCAGCCACGTGAATCATATCACCTGCTTTGAATACGTCCGCGGCACGCCTCACGTATGAGTGGCCCACGACCCACACCTCCTCTTTCACAGCCGGTGATGTCTGACCGCTGGCCCGGTGTTGGGTCGCCTGCATAGTTGGCCCCGCCTCGTAGGCTTGCGCAACTGAAACCAAACAAAAACAAGAAGCGTGAGTACATCATTACAGCTTCACAACATGTGCAACCGCACATACCTCTTATAACAATTGGAGGACCAACGCCCCACACGTTTAACTTGTTCGACATTCAGACCCCTGGCTGTAGCCTCTGTAGCAGCCCCTATCCGAAAGGAATGGGTCCCAAACTCGCCCGGGTTCAAGCCCGCAGCAGTAATCGACATCGCAAGCACTCGCTGAAACTGAAATCTCGTCAGTGGGGTGGTGTCAGCGTGTCTCAACAAGGTCCCCCCCCATGATGCCACTCTGTGTGCCAAATATTCCTCTACACAACTCACCGGGCACATGGAGGACCCAGGTATCCTTTGTATGATTATGCAATCACCCCTTGCACCCTGATCGGTCTTGGACCTGACGAATGAGAGAGTCATCGTCCCCCCTCTGATCTGAACGTGCTCTCGGCACAGTCCCCCCATCACATCCTGCTTGTTCCTCGCCACTAGCTCGCTTACTCGCATAGCCCCATGGAATGCCAGCGTAAAAGCGGCTCGAAATAACACCGTTTCATACTGGGATGAACATGTTGCAGGGAGTTTCGATAATAACAGGGCCAACCTATCCCAACCTATCGGGCGCCTTCCATCTACTCTGCGACCCTCAAGGCGTTGCCACCCACGTAGCGCTTTTTGTACAACGAAAGACGCTGTCGGGTCCTGGATCCCATGAGCCCTAGCCACAAAGGAAATGGCGGCCCGATGCCTCTGGGCCGTAGCCACTGATTTGCCTGCGTGACGTAACGACAGCAGGAATTTCACTACCAACTCCTCCTGACCCCAAAGCTCCCCTCCAGCCGCCCCCAAAAAGGCCCAATATGAACGGAACGCCCCTTCATATGCCTTCCTCGTCCTGGGTGCTAAACTCTCTCCCACGAGGTCCTGTAGTTCTGGGCACCGAGAGACCAGAGAGCTTCGGGAAAGGGTGCTGCCACCGGGTCCGCTGTGGGCAGAAAACCCCAGAAGGCCTGCATATGAAAACGAGAAAGCGCATCAGCCGCTTGGTTCATCACCCCCGGGACATGTCGTGCCCTAAATAGTACATTCAATTGCATACACAATAACACAATTTCTTTGAGCAATCTCAGAATCCATTTGCATCGTGCTGCCTGGCTATTGATACACTCAACCACGGTCATGTTGTCAGACCAGAATACCACCGAATGATCTCTGAACCCCTCAGGCCAAGTTCTCAGGGCCACCAGTATGGGAAAAAGTTCTAGGAAAGCAATGTTGCTCGTCAGACCACTATCATGCCACCATGATGGCCATTTTTGTGCCGACCACCGTGTGCCGAATATGGCACCAAAACCAACGCTCCCTGCCGAATCCGTCCACAGCCCTAGCTCCTCAGAGGACATGGCCGTTTTGTTCCAGACAATTCGACCATTGAAATCCGCCAGAAATGCCAGCCAAATGCGCATGTCCTGGCGAACCTCTGCCGAGAGCCTTGTGCGATGATGACCCTCTCTCAAGCCGACCATGGCTTGAGCGATTGAGCGAGAAAAGGGGCGGGCCATCGGTATAACTCTCAGGGCAAAATTCAACTGTCCCACCAATTGCTGTAATTGATGTAGCTTCACCTTAGACTCTCTTATACACATCTGCAAGGATGCCCTGAATCTTAACACTTTGTCACCTGGTAAACGAAAACAACCTTCTTTGGAATCGAGCTCGATCCCCAGAAACTCAAGGCAAGTCGAGGGACCCACAGTCTTACCTGGTGCCAATGGCACGCCAAATTGATTCATCAAGACACTAAAGGCAGTCAAAGCCTGTCCACATTCTGGATCACCGGCTGCCCCCAGAAACAAAAAGTCATCGAGATAATGCATAACATGTTTAAACCCTGTCTTCCTTGTGAAGACCCATTGCAGGAAGCAACTGAACTTTTCGAAATAGGCACACGATATAGAGCACCCCATCGGCATGCACCTATCCATGTAGTAGTGACCCTGAAACATGAAACCAAGGAGACGCTGATCGTCTGGATGTACCGGGAGCAACCGGAACGCTGACTCGATATCACATTTTGCCATCAGCGCTCCGGGCCCCAGGCGATTCAATATGGCTACGGCCTCATCGAAGGATGCGTACCGCACCGAACACACTTCCGGGTCTATTGCCTCGTTTACAGAAAGACCACGTGGGGCTGATAAGTTATGTATCAGCCGAAACTCACCCGGGTCCTTCTTGGGGACCACCCCTAACGGGGAACAAACAAAGTTAGCAACTGGTGGCACATCAAATGGACCGGCGACTCGACCTCGAGCCACCTCTTTCCCGATCTTTTCCTGTACCACGGTCGTATGTTGTAAGACCGATATCTGGTTTTTACATTTTTCTATCCCCCGGAACTCCCTCACTGGGATGCGGAAACCATACGAAAATCCGTCCCGTAACACCCCAGCGGAAGCGTGATCCGGGTATTCACTGAGCCAGGGAATCATTGCCATGGTGTCAATCGGAGTAGGTAAAGGCGCCCCTCGGACTATGTCAGACCTGTTTGGCGCCTCCTCTACCCCCGTTATCACCCGTTTTGGCTCTGCACATGGACTCAGGATGGGGTTGCCCGCACCCCCCACATTCGTGCCTAAATTTGCATGACCCCTGGGGCCTAGTACATTTCCCCCTGTTAAAGTTCCAACAAACCCCCCTTCTACCTGCGTTGCCGGTCGGCCTCGAGTGATTGTCGTTACTCGTACCCGATCGAAAGGGCGTCCCCGCATATTGGCGGGGGGATTCACCCACGTAACTCCCTACCAATGGCACCTTCAACATACCAGAATCCTCCATTTTGGACCAGGACACAGAATCATAACAATCCCAAGTTAAGTTTTTATCGTGCTCTTTTGCTTTTCTGAAAACATTGTCGTAACAAAACCAATGGTTGCCCTCATGAGACACTGAATACCCCATGATCCGTGACTGATAAATCGGCAATTCGGGCAGCAATTCGGGCCTACGTTCACCTAAGATGGATGTAAAAACCCCCCATGCTTTGCCCCAATTACCAATGTTTTCCTTTACCTTAAAGGCGGCCATCTTAGCGCGCCAAACACTCGGGTGCATGAGCTCCTTTTGACTCTTAACATGCTCCATCTCATAATGATCGGTAAGCAACGAGAAAATGTTTATATACTCCCCTGCCCATATCTTCTCCTTGATAGCCAGAGGGACATGTTGACCCAACCTTTCCCTTCGAGAGGGTGCCGACTCATCCCTCGCAATCGGCACTGGCCGCTTACCTGAACCGGAAGCTGTATCTGCGACTGGACCTGACCCAGATGGTTTCTCCACTGCCGCAGCCGGCGATGGTGCCTTCGTCGCTTCCCTTGTTTCCCGCAGCTGTTTCATCAATACCTGCGCGTCATCAGCCGTGGCGCCCTTGCTATCTTTACCCAACCACGCTGCTAATTGTGCCGCCAGCTCGGGCGGCATATCCTCCCCGGACACGGGGGTGACCACTACGGGAATCGGATTTCCTTCCCCCGGGACCGGAGTGGGTGCTTCGAGCGGAGTACAGGGAACTGGGACGTCTCCCCCCGCTGTTCCCCTCCTGGGCCTCTTGCCTTTTCCCCCTGGAGTTGTTCCCGCCAGAGGACGTTTCGGCCCCCCTTCCTCGTCTTTCTCCGCCATTCGCTTCTTTAGGTCGGTTACCTCTTTCATGAGAACTCGCAGCATCTGTTCGGTAGTCAATCGTTTCACCACCTTCTTAGGCATTCTCCGACCGAGTATCTGTAAAACAAACAAGAAGATTATAACGCTCAAAATTGGCTCTTCGTTCCGTCTCGAGCTCACGTGCAGCGAGGAGGTGCAGCTTCAGAGCACAGGAACAAGAGGATGCTTTCTTGGCTTGTTGCTCCTTTTATCCGTCTTCAGGGCGGGCGTACACCCGCCCCTGCCTGCCCCAAAGGGCGTGGCCGGCCGCGTCAGTGTCTAGGCCAGCCCACTCCAGGGCGGGAAAAAGGCGCGCCCCGGCTACGCCGCTTCGGGCATACCAGCCGAGGCTCGCCTCCCGCCCAAGATGGCTTCCCGGGGGGATCGTGGTACTCAACCATACGTTCGGGGGGACCGAATGGTCGCCCCTTTCCATCTCTTTTGTCGAAAATCAGCCGTTTTTGCTCGAACATTAAATGCCTCCAAATGGTATTTAATTAACTTCCCGAGCCCCTGGAAGCATGAAAATCACTTTAAACATGCTAATTTTAGCTCTAACACTGATGATCCACCTACAAATGTGAACTGACGTTCAAAAATAAAACATTTGAAAACGGACCATTTTCCACATTTCTGAAGCATGACGTAATGGGGGGGTGTTATCTCTTTTGTCGAAAATCAGCCGTTTTTGCTCGAACATTAAATGCCTCCAAATGGTATTTAATTAACTTCCCGGGGTGAAGAAACCCTTTTTGAGAACTCAGAGTGAGTAAATTGGCCATTTTCATGCACTTTTAACCATTCCATAAATCTTGTGTTTTGGGCCCCTGGAAGCATGAAAATCACTTTAAACATGCTAATTTTAGCTCTAACACTGATGATCCACCTACAAATGTGAACTGACGTTCAAAAATAAAACATTTGAAAACGGACCATTTTCCACATTTCTGAAGCATGACGTAATGGGGGGTGTTATCTCTTTTGTCGAAAATCAGCCGTTTTTGCTCGAACATTAAATGCCTCCAAATGGTATTTAATTAACTTCCCGGGGTGAAGAAACCCTTTTTGAGAACTCAGAGTGAGTAAATTGGCCATTTTCATGCACTTTTAACCATTCCATAAATCTTGTGTTTTGGGCCCCTGGAAGCATGAAAATCACTTTAAACATGCTAATTTTAGCTCTAACACTGATGATCCACCTACAAATGTGAACTGACGTTCAAAAATAAAACATTTGAAAACGGACCATTTTCCACATTTCTGAAGCATGACGTAATGGGGGGGTGTTATCTCTTTTGTCGAAAATCTGCCGTTTTTGCTCGAACATTAAATGCCTCCAAATGGTATTTAATTAACTTCCCGAGCCCCTGGAAGCATGAAAATCACTTTAAACATGCTAATTTTAGCTCTAACACTGATGATCCACCTACAAATGTGAACTGACGTTCAAAAATAAAACATTTGAAAACGGACCATTTTCCACATTTCTGAAGCATGACGTAATGGGGGGGTGTTATCTCTTTTGTCGAAAATCAGCCGTTTTTGCTCGAACATTAAATGCCTCCAAATGGTATTTAATTAACTTCCCGGGGTGAAGAAACCCTTTTTGAGAACTCAGAGTGAGTAAATTGGCCATTTTCATGCACTTTTAACCATTCCATAAATCTTGTGTTTTGGGCCCCTGGAAGCATGAAAATCACTTTAAACATGCTAATTTTAGCTCTAACACTGATGATCCACCTACAAATGTGAACTGACGCTCAAAAATAAAACATTTGAAAACGGACCATTTTCCACATTTCTGAAGCATGACGTAATGGGGGGGTGTTATCTCTTTTGTCGAAAATCAGCCGTTTTGCTCGAACATTAAATGCCTCCAAATGGTATTTAATTAACTTCCCGGGGTGAAGAAACCCTTTTTGAGAACTCAGAGTGAGTAAATTGGCCATTTTCATGCACTTTTAACCATTCCATAAATCTTGTGTTTTGGGCCCCTGGAAGCATGAAAATCACTTTAAACATGCTAATTTTAGCTCTAACACTGATGATCCACCTACAAATGTGAACTGACGTTCAAAAATAAAACATTTGAAAACGGACCATTTTCCACATTTCTGAAGCATGACGTAATGGGGGGGTGTTATCTCTTTTGTCGAAAATCAGCCGTTTTTGCTCGAACATTAAATGCCTCCAAATGGTATTTAATTAACTTCCCGAGCCCCTGGAAGCATGAAAATCACTTTAAACATGCTAATTTTAGCTCTAACACTGATGATCCACCTACAAATGTGAACTGACGTTCAAAAATAAAACATTTGAAAACGGACCATTTTCCACATTTCTGAAGCATGACGTAATGGGGGGTGTTATCTCTTTTGTCGAAAATCAGCCGTTTTTGCTCGAACATTAAATGCCTCCAAATGGTATTTAATTAACTTCCCGAGCCCCTGGAAGCATGAAAATCACTTTAAACATGCTAATTTTAGCTCTAACACTGATGATCCACCTACAAATGTGAACTGACGTTCAAAAATAAAACATTTGAAAACGGACCATTTTCCACATTTCTGAAGCATGACGTAATGGGGGGGTGTTATCTCTTTTGTCGAAAATCAGCCGTTTTTGCTCGAACATTAAATGCCTCCAAATGGTATTTAATTAACTTCCCGAGCCCCTGGAAGCATGAAAATCACTTTAAACATGCTAATTTTAGCTCTAACACTGATGATCCACCTACAAATGTGAACTGACGTTCAAAAATAAAACATTTGAAAACGGACCATTTTCCACATTTCTGAAGCATGACGTAATGGGGGGGTGTTATCTCTTTTGTCGAAAATCAGCCGTTTTTGCTCGAACATTAAATGCCTCCAAATGGTATTTAATTAACTTCCCGAGCCCCTGGAAGCATGAAAATCACTTTAAACATGCTAATTTTAGCTCTAACACTGATGATCCACCTACAAATGTGAACTGACGTTCAAAAATAAAACATTTGAAAACGGACCATTTTCCACATTTCTGAAGCATGACGTAATGGGGGGGTGTTATCTCTTTTGTCGAAAATCAGCCGTTTTTGCTCGAACATTAAATGCCTCCAAATGGTATTTAATTAACTTCCCGAGCCCCTGGAAGCATGAAAATCACTTTAAACATGCTAATTTTAGCTCTAACACTGATGATCCACCTACAAATGTGAACTGACGTTCAAAAATAAAACATTTGAAAACGGACCATTTTCCACATTTCTGAAGCATGACGTAATGGGGGGGTGTTATCTCTTTTGTCGAAAATCAGCCGTTTTTGCTCGAACATTAAATGCCTCCAAATGGTATTTAATTAACTTCCCGGGGTGAAGAAACCCTTTTTGAGAACTCAGAGTGAGTAAATTGGCCATTTTCATGCACTTTTAACCATTCCATAAATCTTGTGTTTTGGGCCCCTGGAAGCATGAAAATCACTTTAAACATGCTAATTTTAGCTCTAACACTGATGATCCACCTACAAATGTGAATTGACGTTCAAAAATAAAACATTTGAAAACGGACCATTTTCCACATTTCTGAAGCATGACGTAATGGGGGGGTGTTATCTCTTTTGTCGAAAATCAGCCGTTTTTGCTCGAACATTAAATGCCTCCAAATGGTATTTAATTAACTTCCCGGGGTGAAGAAACCCTTTTTGAGAACTCAGAGTGAGTAAATTGGCCATTTTCATGCACTTTTAACCATTCCATAAATCTTGTGTTTTGGGCCCCTGGAAGCATGAAAATCACTTTAAACATGCTAATTTTAGCTCTAACACTGATGATCCACCTACAAATGTGAACTGACGTTCAAAAATAAAACATTTGAAAACGGACCATTTTCCACATTTCTGAAGCATGACGTAATGGGGGGGTGTTATCTCTTTTGTCGAAAATCAGCCGTTTTTGCTCGAACATTAAATGCCTCCAAATGGTATTTAATTAACTTCCCGGGGTGAAGAAACCCTTTTTGAGAACTCAGAGTGAGTAAATTGGCCATTTTCGTGCACTTTTAACCATTCCATAAATCTTGTGTTTTCGGCCCCTGGAAGCATGAAAATCACTTTAAACATGCTAATTTTAGCTCTAACACTGATGATCCACCTACAAATGTGAACTGACGTTCAAAAATAAAACATTTGAAAATGGACCATTTTCCACATTTCTGAAGCATGACGTAATGGGGGGGTGTTATCTCTTTTGTCGAAAATCAGCCGTTTTTGCTCGAACATTAAATGCCTCCAAATGGTATTTAATTAACTTCCCGGGGTGAAGAAACCCTTTTTGAGAACTCAGAGTGAGTAAATTGGCCATTTTCATGCACTTTTAACCAGTCCATAAATCTTGTGTTTTGGGCCCCTGGAAGCATGAAAATCACTTTAAACATGCTAATTTTAGCTCTAACACTGATGATCCACCTACAAATGTGAACTGACGTTCAAAAATAAAACATTTGAAAACGGACCATTTTCCACATTTCTGAAGCATGACGTAATGGGGGGGTGTTATCTCTTTTGTCGAAAATCAGCCGTTTTTGCTCGAACATTAAATGCCTCCAAATGGTATTTAATTAACTTCCCGAGCCCCTGGAAGCATGAAAATCACTTTAAACATGCTAATTTTAGCTCTAACACTGATGATCCACCTACAAATGTGAACTGACGTTCAAAAATAAAACATTTGAAAAAGGACCATTTTCCACATTTCTGAAGCATGACGTAATGGGGGGGTGTTATCTCTTTTGTCGAAAATCAGCCGTTTTTGCTCGAACATTAAATGCCTCCAAATGGTATTTAATTAACTTCCCGGGGTGAAGAAACCCTTTTTGAGAACTCAGAGTGAGTAAATTGGCCATTTTCATGCACTTTTAACCAGTCCATAAATCTTGTGTTTTGGGCCCCTGGAAGCATGAAAATCACTTTAAACATGCTAATTTTAGCTCTAACACTGATGATCCACCTACAAATGTGAACTGACGTTCAAAAATAAAACATTTGAAAACGGACCATTTTCCACATTTCTGAAGCATGACGTAATGGGGGGGTGTTATCTCTTTTGTCGAAAATCAGCCGTTTTTGCTCGAACATTAAATGCCTCCAAATGGTATTTAATTAACTTCCCGAGCCCCTGGAAGCATGAAAATCACTTTAAACATGCTAATTTTAGCTCTAACACTGATGATCCACCTACAAATGTGAACTGACGTTCAAAAATAAAACATTTGAAAACGGACCATTTTCCACATTTCTGAAGCATGACGTAATGGGGGGGTGTTATCTCTTTTGTCGAAAATCAGCCGTTTTTGCTCGAACATTAAATGCCTCCAAATGGTATTTAATTAACTTCCCGAGCCCCTGGAAGCATGAAAATCACTTTAAACATGCTAATTTTAGCTCTAACACTGATGATCCACCTACAAATGTGAACTGACGTTCAAAAATAAAACATTTGAAAACGGACCATTTTCCACATTTCTGAAGCATGACGTAATGGGGGGGTGTTATCTCTTTTGTCGAAAATCAGCCGTTTTTGCTCGAACATTAAATGCCTCCAAATGGTATTTAATTAACTTCCCGAGCCCCTGGAAGCATGAAAATCACTTTAAACATGCTAATTTTAGCTCTAACACTGATGATCCACCTACAAATGTGAACTGACGTTCAAAAATAAAACATTTGAAAACGGACCATTTTCCACATTTCTGAAGCATGACGTAATGGGGGGTGTTATCTCTTTTGTCGAAAATCAGCCGTTTTTGCTCGAACATTAAATGCCTCCAAATGGTATTTAATTAACTTCCCGAGCCCCTGGAAGCATGAAAATCACTTTAAACATGCTAATTTTAGCTCTAACACTGATGATCCACCTACAAATGTGAACTGACGTTCAAAAATAAAACATTTGAAAACGGACCATTTTCCACATTTCTGAAGCATGACGTAATGGGGGGGTGTTATCTCTTTTGTCGAAAATCAGCCGTTTTTGCTCGAACATTAAATGCCTCCAAATGGTATTTAATTAACTTCCCGAGCCCCTGGAAGCATGAAAATCACTTTAAACATGCTCATTTTAGCTCTAACACTGATGATCCACCTACAAATGTGAACTGACGTTCAAAAATAAAACATTTGAAAACGGACCATTTTCCACATTTCTGAAGCATGACGTAATGGGGGGGTGTTATCTCTTTTGTCGAAAATCAGCCGTTTTTGCTCGAACATTAAATGCCTCCAAATGGTATTTAATTAACTTCCCGAGCCCCTGGAAGCATGAAAATCACTTTAAACATGCTAATTTTAGCTCTAACACTGATGATCCACCTACAAATGTGAACTGACGTTCAAAAATAAAACATTTGAAAACGGACCATTTTCCACATTTCTGAAGCATGACGTAATTGGGGGGTGTTATCTCTTTTGTCGAAAATCAGCCGTTTTTGCTCGAACATTAAATGCCTCCAAATGGTATTTAATTAACTTCCCGAGCCCCTGGAAGCATGAAAATCACTTTAAACATGCTAATTTTAGCTCTAACACTGATGATCCACCTACAAATGTGAACTGACGTTCAAAAATAAAACATTTGAAAACGGACCATTTTCCACATTTCTGAAGCATGACGTAATGGGGGGGTGTTATCTCTTTTGTCGAAAATCAGCCGTTTTTGCTCGAACATTAAATGCCTCCAAATGGTATTTAATTAACTTCCCGGGGTGAAGAAACCCTTTTTGAGAACTCAGAGTGAGTAAATTGGCCATTTTCATGCACTTTTAACCATTCCATAAATCTTGTGTTTTGGGCCCCTGGAAGCATGAAAATCACTTTAAACATGCTAATTTTAGCTCTAACACTGATGATCCACCTACAAATGTGAACTGACGTTCAAAAATAAAACATTTGAAAACGGACCATTTTCCACATTTCTGAAGCATGACGTAATGGGGGGGTGTTATCTCTTTTGTCGAAAATCAGCCGTTTTTGCTCGAACATTAAATGCCTCCAAATGGTATTTAATTAACTTCCCGAGCCCCTGGAAGCATGAAAATCACTTTAAACATGCTAATTTTAGCTCTAACACTGATGATCCACCTACAAATGTGAACTGACGTTCAAAAATAAAACATTTGAAAACGGACCATTTTCCACATTTCTGAAGCATGACGTAATGGGGGGGTGTTATCTCTTTTGTCGAAAATCAGCCGTTTTTGCTCGAACATTAAATGCCTCCAAATGGTATTTAATTAACTTCCCGAGCCCCTGGAAGCATGAAAATCACTTTAAACATGCTAATTTTAGCTCTAACACTGATGATCCACCTACAAATGTGAACTGACGTTCAAAAATAAAACATTTGAAAACGGACCATTTTCCACATTTCTGAAGCATGACGTAATGGGGCGGTGTTATCTCTTTTGACGAAAATCAGCCGTTTTTGCTCGAACATTAAATGCCTCCAAATGGTATTTAATTAACTTCCCGAGCCCCTGGAAGCATGAAAATCACTTTAAACATGCTCATTTTAGCTCTAACACTGATGATCCACCTACAAATGTGAACTGACGTTCAAAAATAAAACATTTGAAAACGGACCATTTTCCACATTTCTGAAGCATGACGTAATGGGGGGGTGTTATCTCTTTTGTCGAAAATCAGCCGTTTTTGCTCGAACATTAAATGCCTCCAAATGGTATTTAATTAACTTCCCGGGGTGAAGAAACCCTTTTTGAGAACTCAGAGTGAGTAAATTGGCCATTTTCATGCACTTTTAACCATTCCATAAATCTTGTGTTTTGGGCCCCTGGAAGCATGAAAATCACTTTAAACATGCTAATTTTAGCTCTAACACTGATGATCCACCTACAAATGTGAACTGACGTTCAAAAATAAAACATTTGAAAACGGACCATTTTCCACATTTCTGAAGCATGACGTAATGGGGGGGTGTTATCTCTTTTGTCGAAAATCAGCCGTTTTTGCTCGAACATTAAATGCCTCCAAATGGTATTTAATTAACTTCCCGAGCCCCTGGAAGCATGAAAATCACTTTAAACATGCTAATTTTAGCTCTAACACTGATGATCCACCTACAAATGTGAACTGACGTTCAAAAATAAAACATTTGAAAACGGACAATTTTCCACATTTCTGAAGCATGACGTAATGGGGGGGTGTTATCTCTTTTGTCGAAAATCAGCCGTTTTTGCTCGAACATTAAATGCCTCCAAATGGTATTTAATTAACTTCCCGAGCCCCTGGAAGCATGAAAATCACTTTAAACATGCTAATTTTAGCTCTAACACTGATGATCCACCTACAAATGTGAACTGACGTTCAAAAATAAAACATTTGAAAACGGACCATTTTCCACATTTCTGAAGCATGACGTAATGGGGCGGTGTTATCTCTTTTGACGAAAATCAGCCGTTTTTGCTCGAACATTAAATGCCTCCAAATGGTATTTAATTAACTTCCCGAGCCCCTGGAAGCATGAAAATCCCTTTAAACATGCTCATTTTAGCTCTAACACTGATGATCCACCTACAAATGTGAACTGACGTTCAAAAATAAAACATTTGAAAACGGACCATTTTCCACATTTCTGAAGCATGACGTAATGGGGGGGTGTTATCTCTTTTGTCGAAAATCAGCCGTTTTTGCTCGAACATTAAATGCCTCCAAATGGTATTTAATTAACTTCCCGGGGTGAAGAAACCCTTTTTGAGAACTCAGAGTGAGTAAATTGGCCATTTTCATGCACTTTTAACCATTCCATAAATCTTGTGTTTTGGGCCCCTGGAAGCATGAAAATCACTTTAAACATGCTAATTTTAGCTCTAACACTGATGATCCACCTACAAATGTGAACTGACGTTCAAAAATAAAACATTTGAAAACGGACCATTTTCCACATTTCTGAAGCATGACGTAATGGGGGGGTGTTATCTCTTTTGTCGAAAATCAGCCGTTTTTGCTCGAACATTAAATGCCTCCAAATGGTATTTAATTAACTTCCCGGGGTGAAGAAACCCTTTTTGAGAACTCAGAGTGAGTAAATTGGCCATTTTCATGCACTTTTAACCATTCCATAAATCTTGTGTTTTGGGCCCCTGGAAGCATGAAAATCACTTTAAACATGCTAATTTTAGCTCTAACACTGATGATCCACCTACAAATGTGAACTGACGTTCAAAAATAAAACATTTGAAAACGGACCATTTTCCACATTTCTGAAGCATGACGTAATGGGGGGGTGTTATCTCTTTTGTCGAAAATCAGCCATTTTTGCTCGAACATTAAATGCCTCCAAATGGTATTTAATTAACTTCCCGAGCCCCTGGAAGCATGAAAATCACTTTAAACATGCTAATTTTAGCTCTAACACTGATGATCCACCTACAAATGTGAACTGACGTTCAAAAATAAAACATTTGAAAACGGACCATTTTCCACATTTCTGAAGCATGACGTAATGGGGGGGTGTTATCTCTTTTGTTGAAAATCAGCCGTTTTTGCTCGAACATTAAATGCCTCCAAATGGTATTTAATTAACTTCCCGAGCCCCTGGAAGCATGAAAATCACTTTAAACATGCTAATTTTAGCTCTAACACTGATGATCCACCTACAAATGTGAACTGACGTTCAAAAATAAAACATTTGAAAACGGACCATTTTCCACATTTCTGAAGCATGACGTAATGGGGGGGTGTTATCTCTTTTGTCGAAAATCAGCCGTTTTTGCTCGAACATTAAATGCCTCCAAATGGTATTTAATTAACTTCCCGGGGTGAAGAAACCCTTTTTGAGAACTCAGAGTGAGTAAATTGGCCATTTTCATGCACTTTTAACCATTCCATAAATCTTGTGTTTTGGGCCCCTGGAAGCATGAAAATCACTTTAAACATGCTAATTTTAGCTCTAACACTGATGATCCACCTACAAATGTGAACTGACGTTCAAAAATAAAACATTTGAAAACGGACCATTTTCCACATTTCTGAAGCATGACGTAATGGGGGGGTGTTATCTCTTTTGTCGAAAATCAGCCGTTTTTGCTCGAACATTAAATGCCTCCAAATGGTATTTAATTAACTTCCCGAGCCCCTGGAAGCATGAAAATCACTTTAAACATGCTAATTTTAGCTCTAACACTGATGATCCACCTACAAATGTGAACTGACGTTCAAAAATAAAACATTTGAAAACGGACCATTTTCCACATTTCTGAAGCATGACGTAATGGGGGGGTGTTATCTCTTTTGTCGAAAATCAGCCGTTTTTGCTCGAACATTAAATGCCTCCAAATGGTATTTAATTAACTTCCCGAGCCCCTGGAAGCATGAAAATCACTTTAAACATGCTAATTTTAGCTCTAACACTGATGATCCACCTACAAATGTGAACTGACGTTCAAAAATAAAACATTTGAAAACGGACCATTTTCCACATTTCTGAAGCATGACGTAATGGGGGGGTGTTATCTCTTTTGTCGAAAATCAGCCGTTTTTGCTCGAACATTAAATGCCTCCAAATGGTATTTAATTAACTTCCCGGGGTGAAGAAACCCTTTTTGAGAACTCAGAGTGAGTAAATTGGCCATTTTCATGCACTTTTAACCATTCCATAAATCTTGTGTTTTGGGCCCCTGGAAGCGTGAAAATCACTTTAAACATGCTAATTTTAGCTCTAACACTGATGATCCACCTACAAATGTGAACTGACGTTCAAAAATAAAACATTTGAAAACGGACCATTTTCCACATTTCTGAAGCATGACGTAATGGGGGGGTGTTATCTCTTTTGTCGAAAATCAGCCGTTTTTGCTCGAACATTAAATGCCTCCAAATGGTATTTAATTAACTTCCCGGGGTGAAGAAACCCTTTTTGAGAACTCAGAGTGAGTAAATTGGCCATTTTCATGCACTTTTAACCATTCCATAAATCTTGTGTTTTGGGCCCCTGGAAGCATGAAAATCACTTTAAACATGCTAATTTTAGCTCTAACACTGATGATCCACCTACAAATGTGAACTGACGTTCAAAAATAAAACATTTGAAAACGGACCATTTTCCACATTTCTGAAGCATGACGTAATGGGGGGGTGTTATCTCTTTTGTCGAAAATCAGCCGTTTTTGCTCGAACATTAAATGCCTCCAAATGGTATTTAATTAACTTCCCGAGCCCCTGGAAGCATGAAAATCACTTTAAACATGCTAATTTTAGCTCTAACACTGATGATCCACCTACAAATGTGAACTGACGTTCAAAAATAAAACATTTGAAAACGGACCATTTTCCACATTTCTGAAGCATGACGTAATGGGGGGGTGTTATCTCTTTTGTCGAAAATCAGCCGTTTTTGCTCGAACATTAAATGCCTCCAAATGGTATTTAATTAACTTCCCGAGCCCCTGGAAGCATAAAAATCACTTTAAACATGCTAATTTTAGCTCTAACACTGATGATCCACCTACAAATGTGAACTGACGTTCAAAAATAAAACATTTGAAAACGGACCATTTTCCACATTTCTGAAGCATGACGTAATGGGGGGGTGTTATCTCTTTTGTCGAAAATCAGCCGTTTTTGCTCGAACATTAAATGCCTCCAAATGGTATTTAATTAACTTCCCGGGGTGAAGAAACCATTTTTGAGAACTCAGAGTGAGTAAATTGGCCATTTTCATGCACTTTTAACCATTCAATAAATCTTGTGTTTTGGGCCCCTGGAAGCATGAAAATCACTTTAAACATGCTAATTTTAGCTCTAACACTGATGATCCACCTACAAATGTGAACTGACGTTCAAAAATAAAACATTTGAAAACGGACCATTTTCCACATTTCTGAAGCATGACGTAATGGGGGGGTGTTATCTCTTTTGTCGAAAATCAGCCGTTTTTGCTCGAACATTAAATGCCTCCAAATGGTATTTAATTAACTTCCCGAGCCCCTGGAAGCATGAAAATCACTTTAAACATGCTAATTTTAGCTCTAACACTGATGATCCACCTACAAATGTGAACTGACGTTCAAAAATAAACCATTTGAAAACGGACCATTTTCCACATTTCTGAAGCATGACGTAATGGGGGGGTGTTATCTCTTTTGTCGAAAATCAGCCGTTTTTGCTCGAACATTAAATGCCTCCAAATGGTATTTAATTAACTTCCCGGGGTGAAGAAACCCTTTTTGAGAACTCAGAGTGAGTAAATTGGCCATTTTCATGCACTTTTAACCATTCCATAAATCTTGTGTTTTGGGCCCCTGGAAGCATGAAAATCACTTTAAACATGCTAATTTTAGCTCTAACACTGATGATCCACCTACAAATGTGAACTGACGTTCAAAAATAAAACATTTGAAAACGGACCATTTTCCACATTTCTGAAGCATGACGTAATGGGGGGGTGTTATCTCTTTTGTCGAAAATCAGCCGTTTTTGCTCGAACATTAAATGCCTCCAAATGGTATTTAATTAACTTCCCGAGCCCCTGGAAGCATGAAAATCACTTTAAACATGCTAATTTTAGCTCTAACACTGATGATCCACCTACAAATGTGAACTGACGTTCAAAAATAAAACATTTGAAAACGGACCATTTTCCACATTTCTGAAGCATGACGTAATGGGGGGGTGTTATCTCTTTTGTCGAAAATCAGCCGTTTTTGCTCGAACATTAAATGCCTCCAAATGGTATTTAATTAACTTCCCGAGCCCCTGGAAGCATGAAAATCACTTTAAACATGCTAATTTTAGCTCTAACACTGATGATCCACCTACAAATGTGAACTGACGTTCAAAAATAAAACATTTGAAAACGGACCATTTTCCACATTTCTGAAGCATGACGTAATGGGGGGGGTGTTATCTCTTTTGTCGAAAATCAGCCGTTTTTGCTCGAACATTAAATGCCTCCAAATGGTATTTAATTAACTTCCCGAGCCCCTGAAAGCATGAAAATCACTTTAAACATGCTAATTTTAGCTCTAACACTGATGATCCACCTACAAATGTGAACTGACGTTCAAAAATAAAACATTTGAAAACGGACCATTTTCCACATTTCTGAAGCATGACGTAATGGGGGGGTGTTATCTCTTTTGTCGAAAATCAGCCGTTTTTGCTCGAACATTAAATGCCTCCAAATGGTATTTAATTAACTTCCCGGGGTGAAGAAACCCTTTTTGAGAACTCAGAGTGAGTAAATTGGCCATTTTCATGCACTTTTAACCATTCCATAAATCTTGTGTTTTGGGCCCCTGGAAGCATGAAAATCACTTTAAACATGCTAATTTTAGCTCTAACACTGATGATCCACCTACAAATGTGAACTGACGTTCAAAAATAAAACATTTGAAAACGGACCATTTTCCACATTTCTGAAGCATGACGTAATGGGGGGGTGTTATCTCTTTTGTCGAAAATCAGCCGTTTTTGCTCGAACATTAAATGCCTCCAAATGGTATTTAATTAACTTCCCGGGGTGAAGAAACCCTTTTTGAGAACTCAGAGTGAGTAAATTGGCCATTTTCATGCACTTTTAACCATTCCATAAATCTTGTGTTTTGGGCCCCTGGAAGCATGAAAATCACTTTAAACATGCTAATTTTAGCTCTAACACTGATGATCCACCTACAAATGTGAACTGACGTTCAAAAATAAAACATTTGAAAACGGACCATTTTCCACATTTCTGAAGCATGACGTAATGGGGGGGTGTTATCTCTTTTGTCGAAAATCAGCCGTTTTTGCTCGAACATTAAATGCCTCCAAATGGTATTTAATTAACTTCCCGAGCCCCTGGAAGCATGAAAATCATTTTAAACATGCTAATTTTAGCTCTAACACTGATGATCCACCTACAAATGTGAACTGACGTTCAAAAATAAAACATTTGAAAACGGACCATTTTCCACATTTCTGAAGCATGACGTAATGGGGGGGTGTTATCTCTTTTGTCGAAAATCAGCCGTTTTTGCTCGAACATTAAATGCCTCCAAATGGTATTTAATTAACTTCCCGGGGTGAAGAAACCCTTTTTGAGAACTCAGAGTGAGTAAATTGGCCATTTTCATGCACTTTTAACCATTCCATAAATCTTGTGTTTTGGGCCCCTGGAAGCATGAAAATCACTTTAAACATGCTAATTTTAGCTCTAACACTGATGATCCACCTACAAATGTGAACTGACGTTCAAAAATAAAACATTTGAAAACGGACCATTTTCCACATTTCTGAAGCATGACGTAATGGGGGGGTGTTATCTCTTTTGTCGAAAATCAGCCGTTTTTGCTCGAACATTAAATGCCTCCAAATGGTATTTAATTAACTTCCCGGGGTGAAGAAACCCTTTTTGAGAACTCAGAGTGAGTAAATTGGCCATTTTCATGCACTTTTAACCATTCCATAAATCTTGTGTTTTGGGCCCCTGGAAGCATGAAAATCACTTTAAACATGCTAATTTTAGCTCTAACACTGATGATCCACCTACAAATGTGAACTGACGTTCAAAAATAAAACATTTGAAAACGGACCATTTTCCACATTTCTGAAGCATGACGTAATGGGGGGGTGTTATCTCTTTTGTCGAAAATCAGCCGTTTTTGCTCGAACATTAAATGCCTCCAAATGGTATTTAATTAACTTCCCGAGCCCCTGGAAGCATGAAAATCATTTTAAACATGCTAATTTTAGCTCTAACACTGATGATCCACCTACAAATGTGAACTGACGTTCAAAAATAAAACATTTGAAAACGGACCATTTTCCACATTTCTGAAGCATGACGTAATGGGGGGGTGTTATCTCTTTTGTCGAAAATCAGCCGTTTTTGCTCGAACATTAAATGCCTCCAAATGGTATTTAATTAACTTCCCGGGGTGAAGAAACCCTTTTTGAGAACTCAGAGTGAGTAAATTGGCCATTTTCATGCACTTTTAACCATTCCATAAATCTTGTGTTTTGGGCCCCTGGAAGCATGAAAATCACTTTAAACATGCTAATTTTAGCTCTAACACTGATGATCCACCTACAAATGTGAACTGACGTTCAAAAATAAAACATTTGAAAACGGACCATTTTCCACATTTCTGAAGCATGACGTAATGGGGGGGTGTTATCTCTTTTGTCGAAAATCAGCCGTTTTTGCTCGAACATTAAATGCCTCCAAATGGTATTTAATTAACTTCCCGGGGTGAAGAAACCCTTTTTGAGAACTCAGAGTGAGTAAATTGGCCATTTTCATGCACTTTTAACCATTCCATAAATCTTGTGTTTTGGGCCCCTGGAAGCATGAAAATCACTTTAAACATGCTAATTTTAGCTCTAACACTGATGATCCACCTACAAATGTGAACTGACGTTCAAAAATAAAACATTTGAAAACGGACCATTTTCCACATTTCTGAAGCATGCCATAATGGGGGGGTGTTATCTCTTTTGTCGAAAATCAGCCGTTTTTGCTCGAACATTAAATGCCTCCAAATGGTATTTAATTAACTTCCCGAGCCCCTGGAAGCATGAAAATCACTTTAAACATGCTAATTTTAGCTCTAACACTGATGATCCACCTACAAATGTGAACTGACGTTCAAAAATAAAACATTTGAAAACGGACCATTTTCCACATTTCTGAAGCATGACGTAATGGGGGGTGTTATCTCTTTTGTCGAAAATCAGCCGTTTTTGCTCGAACATTAAATGCCTCCAAATGGTATTTAATTAACTTCCCGGGGTGAAGAAACCCTTTTTGAGAACTCAGAGTGAGTAAATTGGCCATTTTCATGCACTTTTAACCATTCCATAAATCTTGTGTTTTGGGCCCCTGGAAGCATGAAAATCACTTTAAACATGCTAATTTTAGCTCTAACACTGATGATCCACCTACAAATGTGAACTGACGTTCAAAAATAAAACATTTGAAAACAGACCATTTTCCACATTTCTGAAGCATGACGTAATGGGGGGGTGTTATCTCTTTTGTCGAAAATCAGCCGTTTTTGCTCGAACATTAAATGCCTCCAAATGGTATTTAATTAACTTCCCGAGCCCCTGGAAGCATGAAAATCACTTTAAACATGCTAATTTTAGCTCTAACACTGATGATCCACCTACAAATGTGAACTGACGTTCAAAAATAAAACATTTGAAAACGGACCATTTTCCACATTTCTGAAGCATGACGTAATGGGGGGGTGTTATCTCTTTTGTCGAAAATCAGCCGTTTTTGCTCGAACATTAAATGCCTCCAAATGGTATTTAATTAACTTCCCGAGCCCCTGGAAGCATGAAAATCACTTTAAACATGCTAATTTTAGCTCTAACACTGATGATCCACCTACAAATGTGAACTGACGTTCAAAAATAAAACATTTGAAAACGGACCATTTTCCACATTTCTGAAGCATGACGTAATGGGGGGGTGTTATCTCTTTTGTCGAAAATCAGCCGTTTTTGCTCGAACATTAAATGCCTCCAAATGGTATTTAATTAACTTCCCGAGCCCCTGGAAGCATGAAAATCACTTTAAACATGCTAATTTTAGCTCTAACACTGATGATCCACCTACAAATGTGAACTGACGTTCAAAAATAAAACATTTGAAAACGGACCATTTTCCACATTTCTGAAGCATGACGTAATGGGGGGGTGTTATCTCTTTTGTCGAAAATCAGCCGTTTTTGCTCGAACATTAAATGCCTCCAAATGGTATTTAATTAACTTCCCGGGGTGAAGAAACCCTTTTTGAGAACTCAGAGTGAGTAAATTGGCCATTTTCATGCACTTTTAACCATTCCATAAATCTTGTGTTTTGGGCCCCTGGAAGCATGAAAATCACTTTAAACATGCTAATTTTAGCTCTAACACTGATGATCCACCTACAAATGTGAACTGACGTTCAAAAATAAAACATTTGAAAACGGACCATTTTCCACATTTCTGAAGCATGACATAATGGGGGGGTGTTATCTCTTTTGTCGAAAATCAGCCGTTTTTGCTCGAACATTAAATGCCTCCAAATGGTATTTAATTAACTTCCCGAGCCCCTGGAAGCATGAAAATCACTTTAAACATGCTAATTTTAGCTCTAACACTGATGATCCACCTACAAATGTGAACTGACGTTCAAAAATAAAACATTTGAAAACGGACCATTTTCCACATTTCTGAAGCATGACGTAATGGGGGGGTGTTATCTCTTTTGTCGAAAATCAGCCGTTTTTGCTCGAACATTAAATGCCTCCAAATGGTATTTAATTAACTTCCCGAGCCCCTGGAAGCATGAAAATCACTTTAAACATGCTAATTTTAGCTCTAACACTGATGCTCCACCTACAAATGTGAACTGACGTTCAAAAATAAAACATTTGAAAACGGACCATTTCCCACATTTCTGAAGCATGACGTAATGGGGGGGTGTTATCTCTTTTGTCGAAAATCAGCCGTTTTTGCTCGAACATTAAATGCCTCCAAATGGTATTTAATTAACTTCCCGAGCCCCTGGAAGCATGAAAATCACTTTAAACATGCTAATTTTAGCTCTAACACTGATGATCCACCTACAAATGTGAACTGACGTTCAAAAATAAAACATTTGAAAACGGACCATTTTCCACATTTCTGAAGCATGACGTAATGGGGGGGTGTTATCTCTTTTGTCGAAAATCAGCCGTTTTTGCTCGAACATTAAATGCCTCCAAATGGTATTTAATTAACTTCCCGAGCCCCTGGAAGCATGAAAATCACTTTAAACATGCTAATTTTAGCTCTAACACTGATGATCCACCTACAAATGTGAACTGACGTTCAAAAATAAAACATTTGAAAACAGACCATTTTCCACATTTCTGAAGCATGACGTAATGGGGGGGTGTTATCTCTTTTGTCGAAAATCAGCCGTTTTTGCTCGAACATTAAATGCCTCCAAATGGTATTTAATTAACTTCCCGGGGTGAAGAAACCCTTTTTGAGAACTCAGAGTGAGTAAATTGGCCATTTTCATGCACTTTTAACCATTCCATAAATCTTGTGTTTTGGGCCCCTGGAAGCATGAAAATCACTTTAAACATGCTAATTTTAGCTCTAACACTGATGATCCACCTACAAATGTGAACTGACGTTCAAAAATAAAACATTTGAAAACGGACCATTTTCCACATTTCTGAAGCATGACGTAATGGGGGGGTGTTATCTCTTTTGTCGAAAATCAGCCGTTTTTGCTCGAACATTAAATGCCTCCAAATGGTATTTAATTAACTTCCCGAGCCCCTGGAAGCATGAAAATCACTTTAAACATGCTAATTTTAGCTCTAACACTGATGATCCACCTACAAATGTGAACTGACGTTCAAAAATAAAACATTTGAAAACGGACCATTTTCCACATTTCTGAAGCATGACGTAATGGGGGGGTGTTATCTCTTTTGTCGAAAATCAGCCGTTTTTGCTCGAACATTAAATGCCTCCAAATGGTATTTAATTAACTTCCCGAGCCCCTGGAAGCATGAAAATCACTTTAAACATGCTAATTTTAGCTCTAACACTGATGATCCACCTACAAATGTGAACTGACGTTCAAAAATAAAACATTTGAAAACGGACCATTTTCCACATTTCTGAAGCATGACGTAATGGGGGGGTGTTATCTCTTTTGTCGAAAATCAGCCGTTTTTGCTCGAACATTAAATGCCTCCAAATGGTATTTATTTCACTTCCCGAGCCCCTGGAAGCATGAAAATCACTTTAAACATGCTAATTTTAGCTCTAACACTGATGATCCACCTACAAATGTGAACTGACGTTCAAAAATAAAACATTTGAAAACGGACCATTTTCCACATTTCTGAAGCATGACGTAATGGGGGGGTGTTATCTCTTTTGTCGAAAATCAGCCGTTTTTGCTCGAACATTAAATGCCTCCAAATGGTATTTAATTAACTTCCCGAGCCCCTGGAAGCATGAAAATCACTTTAAACATGCTAATTTTAGCTCTAACACTGATGATCCACCTACAAATGTGAACTGACGTTCAAAAATAAAACATTTGAAAACGGACCATTTTCCACACTTCTGAAGCATGACGTAATGGGGGGGTGTTATCTCTTTTGTCGAAAATCAGCCGTTTTTGCTCGAACATTAAATGCCTCCAAATGGTATTTAATTAACTTCCCGGGGTGAAGAAACCCTTTTTGAGAACTCAGAGTGAGTAAATTGGCCATTTTCATGCACTTTTAACCATTCCATAAATCTTGTGTTTTGGGCCCCTGGAAGCATGAAAATCACTTTAAACATGCTAATTTTAGCTCTAACACTGATGATCCACCTACAAATGTGAACTGACGTTCAAAAATAAAACATTTGAAAACAGACCATTTTCCACATTTCTGAAGCATGACGTAATGGGGGGGTGTTATCTCTTTTGTCGAAAATCACCCGTTTTTGCTCGAACATTAAATGCCTCCAAATGGTATTTAATTAACTTCCCGAGCCCCTGGAAGCATGAAAATCACTTTAAACATGCTAATTTTAGCTCTAACACTGATGATCCACCTACAAATGTGAACTGACGTTCAAAAATAAAACATTTGAAAACGGACCATTTTCCACATTTCTGAAGCATGACGTAATGGGGGGGTGTTATCTCTTTTGTCGAAAATCAGCCGTTTTTGCTCGAACATTAAATGCCTCCAAATGGTATTTATTTCACTTCCCGAGCCCCTGGAAGCATGAAAATCACTTTAAACATGCTAATTTTAGCTCTAACACTGATGATCCACCTACAAATGTGAACTGACGTTCAAAAATAAAACATTTGAAAACGGACCATTTTCCACATTTCTGAAGCATGACGTAATGGGGGGGTGTTATCTCTTTTGTCGAAAATCAGCCGTTTTTGCTCGAACATTAAATGCCTCCAAATGGTATTTAATTAACTTCCCGAGCCATTGGAAGCATGAAAATCACTTTAAACATGCTAATTTTAGCTCTAACACTGATGATCCACCTACAAATGTGAACTGACGTTCAAAAATAAAACATTTGAAAACGGACCATTTTCCACATTTCTGAAGCATGACGTAATGGGGGGGTGTTATCTCTTTTGTCGAAAATCAGCCGTTTTTGCTCGAACATTAAATGCCTCCAAATGGTATTTAATTAACTTCCCGGGGTGAAGAAACCCTTTTTGAGAACTCAGAGTGAGTAAATTGGCCATTTTCATGCACTTTTAACCAATCCATAAATCTTGTGTTTTGGGCCCCTGGAAGCATGAAAATCACTTTAAACATGCTAATTTTAGCTCTAACACTGATGATCCACCTACAAATGTGAACTGACGTTCAAAAATAAAACATTTGAAAACGGACCATTTTCCACATTTCTGAAGCATGACGTAATGGGGGGGTGTTATCTCTTTTGTCGAAAATCAGCCGTTTTTGCTCGAACATTAAATGCCTCCAAATGGTATTTAATTAACTTCCCGAGCCCCTGGAAGCATGAAAATCACTTTAAACATGCTAATTTTAGCTCTAACACTGATGATCCACCTACAAATGTGAACTGACGTTCAAAAATAAAACATTTGAAAACGGACCATTTTCCACATTTCTGAAGCATGACGTAATGGGGGGGTGTTATCTCTTTTGTCGAAAATCAGCCGTTTTTGCTCGAACATTAAATGCCTCCAAATGGTATTTAATTAACTTCCCGGGGTGAAGAAACCCTTTTTGAGAACTCAGAGTGAGTAAATTGGCCATTTTCATGCACTTTTAACCATTCCATAAATCTTGTGTTTTGGGCCCCTGGAAGCATGAAAATCACTTTAAACATGCTAATTTTAGCTCTAACACTGATGATCCACCTACAAATGTGAACTGACGTTCAAAAATAAAACATTTGAAAACGGACCATTTTCCACATTTCTGAAGCATGACGTAATGGGGGGGTGTTATCTCTTTTGTCGAAAATCAGCCGTTTTTGCTCGAACATTAAATGCCTCCAAATGGTATTTAATTAACTTCCCGAGCCCCTGGAAGCATGAAAATCACTTTAAACATGCTAATTTTAGCTCTAACACTGATGATCCACCTACAAATGTGAACTGACGTTCAAAAATAAAACATTTGAAAACGGACCATTTTCCACATTTCTGAAGCATGACGTAATGGGGGGGTGTTATCTCTTTTGTCGAAAATCAGCCGTTTTTGCTCGAACATTAAATGCCTCCAAATGGTATTTAATTAACTTCCCGAGCCCCTGGAAGCATGAAAATCACTTTAAACATGCTAATTTTAGCTCTAACACTGATGATCCACCTACAAATGTGAACTGACGTTCAAAAATAAAACATTTGAAAACGGACCATTTTCCACATTTCTGAAGCATGACGTAATGGGGGGGTGTTATCTCTTTTGTCGAAAATCAGCCGTTTTTGCTCGAACATTAAATGCCTCCAAATGGTATTTAATTAACTTCCCGGGGTGAAGAAACCCTTTTTGAGAACTCAGAGTGAGTAAATTGGCCATTTTCATGCACTTTTAACCATTCCATAAATCTTGTGTTTTGGGCCCCTGGAAGCATGAAAATCACTTTAAACATGCTAATTTTAGCTCTAACACTGATGATCCACCTACAAATGTGAACTGACGTTCAAAAATAAAACATTTGAAAACGGACCATTTTCCACATTTCTGAAGCATGACGTAATGGGGGGGTGTTATCTCTTTTGTCGAAAATCAGCCGTTTTTGCTCGAACATTAAATGCCTCCAAATGGTATTTAATTAACTTCCCGAGCCCCTGGAAGCATGAAAATCACTTTAAACATGCTAATTTTAGCTCTAACACTGATGATCCACCTACAAATGTGAACTGACGTTCAAAAATAAAACATTTGAAAACGGACCATTTTCCACATTTCTGAAGCATGACGTAATGGGGGGGTGTTATCTCTTTTGTCGAAAATCAGCCGTTTTTGCTCGAACATTAAATGCCTCCAAATGGTATTTAATTAACTTCCCGGGGTGAAGAAACCCTTTTTGAGAACTCAGAGTGAGTAAATTGGCCATTTTCATGCACTTTTAACCATTCCATAAATCTTGTGTTTTGGGCCCCTGGAAGCATGAAAATCACTTTAAACATGCTAATTTTAGCTCTAACACTGATGATCCACCTACAAATGTGAACTGACGTTCAAAAATAAAACATTTGAAAACGGACCATTTTCCACATTTCTGAAGCATGACGTAATGGGGGGGTGTTATCTCTTTTGTCGAAAATCAGCCGTTTTTGCTCGAACATTAAATGCCTCCAAATGGTATTTAATTAACTTCCCGAGCCCCTGAAAGCATGAAAATCACTTTAAACATGCTAATTTTAGCTCTAACACTGATGATCCACCTACAAATGTGAACTGACGTTCAAAAATAAAACATTTGAAAACGGACCATTTTCCACATTTCTGAAGCATGACGTAATGGGGGGGTGTTATCTCTTTTGTCGAAAATCAGCCGTTTTTGCTCGAACATTAAATGCCTCCAAATGGTATTTAATTAACTTCCCGGGGTGAAGAAACCCTTTTTGAGAACTCAGAGTGAGTAAATTGGCCATTTTCATGCACTTTTAACCATTCCATAAATCTTGTGTTTTGGGCCCCTGGAAGCATGAAAATCACTTTAAACATGCTAATTTTAGCTCTAACACTGATGATCCACCTACAAATGTGAACTGACGTTCAAAAATAAAACATTTGAAAACGGACCATTTTCCACATTTCTGAAGCATGACGTAATGGGGGGGTGTTATCTCTTTTGTCGAAAATCAGCCGTTTTTGCTCGAACATTAAATGCCTCCAAATGGTATTTAATTAACTTCCCGGGGTGAAGAAACCCTTTTTGAGAACTCAGAGTGAGTAAATTGGCCATTTTCATGCACTTTTAACCATTCCATAAATCTTGTGTTTTGGGCCCCTGGAAGCATGAAAATCACTTTAAACATGCTAATTTTAGCTCTAACACTGATGATCCACCTACAAATGTGAACTGACGTTCAAAAATAAAACATTTGAAAACGGACCATTTTCCACATTTCTGAAGCATGACGTAATGGGGGGGTGTTATCTCTTTTGTCGAAAATCAGCCGTTTTTGCTCGAACATTAAATGCCTCCAAATGGTATTTAATTAACTTCCCGGGGTGAAGAAACCCTTTTTGAGAACTCAGAGTGAGTAAATTGGCCATTTTCATGCACTTTTAACCATTCCATAAATCTTGTGTTTTGGGCCCCTGGAAGCATGAAAATCACTTTAAACATGCTAATTTTAGCTCTAACACTGATGATCCACCTACAAATGTGAACTGACGTTCAAAAATAAAACATTTGAAAACGGACCATTTTCCACATTTCTGAAGCATGACTTAATGGGGGGGTGTTATCTCTTTTGTCGAAAATCAGCCGTTTTTGCTCGAACATTAAATGCCTCCAAATGGTATTTAATTAACTTCCCGGGGTGAAGAAACCCTTTTTGAGAACTCAGAGTGAGTAAATTGGCCATTTTCATGCACTTTTAACCATTCCATAAATCTTGTGTTTTGGGCCCCTGGAAGCATGAAAATCACTTTAAACATGCTAATTTTAGCTCTAACACTGATGATCCACCTACAAATGTGAACTGACGTTCAAAAATAAAACATTTGAAAACGGACCATTTTCCACATTTCTGAAGCATGACGTAATGGGGGGGTGTTATCTCTTTTGTCGAAAATCAGCCGTTTTTGCTCGAACATTAAATGCCTCCAAATGGTATTTAATTAACTTCCCGAGATCCTGGAAGCATGAAAATCACTTTAAACATGCTAATTTTAGCTCTAACACTGATGATCCACCTACAAATGTGAACTGACGTTCAAAAATAAAACATTTGAAAACGGACCATTTTCCACATTTCTGAAGCATGACGTAATGGGGGGGTGTTATCTCTTTTGTCGAAAATCAGCCGTTTTTGCTCGAACATTAAATGCCTCCAAATGGTATTTAATTAACTTCCCGGGGTGAAGAAACCCTTTTTGAGAACTCAGAGTGAGTAAATTGGCCATTTTCATGCACTTTTAACCATTCCATAAATCTTGTGTTTTGGGCCCCTGGAAGCATGAAAATCACTTTAAACATGCTAATTTTAGCTCTAACACTGATGATCCACCTACAAATGTGAACTGACGTTCAAAAATAAAACATTTGAAAACGGACCATTTTCCACATTTCTGAAGCATGACGTAATGGGGGGGTGTTATCTCTTTTGTCGAAAATCAGCCGTTTTTGCTCGAACATTAAATGCCTCCAAATGGTATTTAATTAACTTCCCGGGGTGAAGAAACCCTTTTTGAGAACTCAGAGTGAGTAAATTGGCCATTTTCATGCACTTTTAACCATTCCATAAATCTTGTGTTTTGGGCCCCTGGAAGCATGAAAATCACTTTAAACATGCTAATTTTAGCTCTAACACTGATGATCCACCTACAAATGTGAACTGACGTTCAAAAATAAAACATTTGAAAACGGACCATTTTCCACATTTCTGAAGCATGACGTAATGGGGGGGTGTTATCTCTTTTGTCGAAAATCAGCCGTTTTTGCTCGAACATTAAATGCCTCCAAATGGTATTTAATTAACTTCCCGAGCCCCTGGAAGCATGAAAATCACTTTAAACATGCTAATTTTAGCTCTAACACTGATGATCCACCTACAAATGTGAACTGACGTTCAAAAATAAAACATTTGAAAACGGACCATTTTCCACATTTCTGAAGCATGACGTAATGGGGGGGTGTTATCTCTTTTGTCGAAAATCAGCCGTTTTTGCTCGAACATTAAATGCCTCCAAATGGTATTTAATTAACTTCCCGAGCCCCTGGAAGCATGAAAATCACTTTAAACATGCTAATTTTAGCTCTAACACTGATGATCCACCTACAAATGTGAACTGACGTTCAAAAATAAAACATTTGAAAACGGACCATTTTCCACATTTCTGAAGCATGACGTAATGGGGGGGTGTTATCTCTTTTGTCGAAAATCAGCCGTTTTTGCTCGAACATTAAATGCCTCCAAATGGTATTTATTTCACTTCCCGAGCCCCTGGAAGCATGAAAATCACTTTAAACATGCTAATTTTAGCTCTAACACTGATGATCCACCTACAAATGTGAACTGACGTTCAAAAATAAAACATTTGAAAACGGACCATTTTCCACACTTCTGAAGCATGACGTAATGGGGGGGGTGTTATCTCTTTTGTCGAAAATCAGCCGTTTTTGCTCGAACATTAAATGCCTCCAAATGGTATTTAATTAACTTCCCGGGGTGAAGAAACCCTTTTTGAGAACTCAGAGTGAGTAAATTGGCCATTTTCATGCACTTTTAACCATTCCATAAATCTTGTGTTTTGGGCCCCTGGAAGCATGAAAATCACTTTAAACATGCTAATTTTAGCTCTAACACTGATGATCCACCTACAAATGTGAACTGACGTTCAAAAATAAAACATTTGAAAACGGACCATTTTCCACATTTCTGAAGCATGACGTAATGGGGGGGTGTTATCTCTTTTGTCGAAAATCAGCCGTTTTTGCTCGAACATTAAATGCCTCCAAATGGTATTTAATTAACTTCCCGAGCCCCTGGAAGCATGAAAATCACTTTAAACATGCTAATTTTAGCTCTAACACTGATGATCCACCTACAAATGTGAACTGACGTTCAAAAATAAAACATTTGAAAACGGACCATTTTCCACATTTCTGAAGCATGACGTAATGGGGGGGTGTTATCTCTTTTGTCGAAAATCAGCCGTTTTTGCTCGAACATTAAATGCCTCCAAATGGTATTTAATTAACTTCCCGAGCCCCTGGAAGCATGAAAATCACTTTAAACATGCTAATTTTAGCTCTAACACTGATGATCCACCTACAAATGTGAACTGACGTTCAAAAATAAAACATTTGAAAACGGACCATTTTCCACATTTCTGAAGCATGACGTAATGGGGGGGTGTTATCTCTTTTGTCGAAAATCACCCGTTTTTGCTCGAACATTAAATGCCTCCAAATGGTATTTAATTAACTTCCCGAGCCCCTGGAAGCATGAAAATCACTTTAAACATGCTAATTTTAGCTCTAACACTGATGATCCACCTACAAATGTGAACTGACGTTCAAAAATAAAACATTTGAAAACGGACCATTTTCCACATTTCTGAAGCATGACGTAATGGGGGGGTGTTATCTCTTTTGTCGAAAATCAGCCGTTTTTGCTCGAACATTAAATGCCTCCAAATGGTATTTAATTAACTTCCCGAGCCCCTGGAAGCATGAAAATCACTTTAAACATGCTAATTTTAGCTCTAACACTGATGATCCACCTACAAATGTGAACTGACGTTCAAAAATAAAACATTTGAAAACGGACCATTTTCCACATTTCTGAAGCATGACGTAATGGGGGGGTGTTATCTCTTTTGTCGAAAATCAGCCGTTTTTGCTCGAACATTAAATGCCTCCAAATGGTATTTAATTAACTTCCCGAGCCCCTGGAAGCATGAAAATCACTTTAAACATGCTAATTTTAGCTCTAACACTGATGATCCACCTACAAATGTGAACTGACGTTCAAAAATAAAACATTTGAAAACGGACCATTTTCCACATTTCTGAAGCATGACGTAATGGGGGGGTGTTATCTCTTTTGTCGAAAATCAGCCGTTTTTGCTCGAACATTAAATGCCTCCAAATGGTATTTATTTCACTTCCCGAGCCCCTGGAAGCATGAAAATCACTTTAAACATGCTAATTTTAGCTCTAACACTGATGATCCACCTACAAATGTGAACTGACGTTCAAAAATAAAACATTTGAAAACGGACCATTTTCCACACTTCTGAAGCATGACGTAATGGGGGGGGTGTTATCTCTTTTGTCGAAAATCAGCCGTTTTTGCTCGAACATTAAATGCCTCCAAATGGTATTTAATTAACTTCCCGGGGTGAAGAAACCCTTTTTGAGAACTCAGAGTGAGTAAATTGGCCATTTTCATGCACTTTTAACCATTCCATAAATCTTGTGTTTTGGGCCCCTGGAAGCATGAAAATCACTTTAAACATGCTAATTTTAGCTCTAACACTGATGATCCACCTACAAATGTGAACTGACGTTCAAAAATAAAACATTTGAAAACGGACCATTTTCCACATTTCTGAAGCATGACGTAATGGGGGGGTGTTATCTCTTTTGTCGAAAATCAGCCGTTTTTGCTCGAACATTAAATGCCTCCAAATGGTATTTAATTAACTTCCCGAGCCCCTGGAAGCATGAAAATCACTTTAAACATGCTAATTTTAGCTCTAACACTGATGATCCACCTACAAATGTGAACTGACGTTCAAAAATAAAACATTTGAAAACGGACCATTTTCCACATTTCTGAAGCATGACGTAATGGGGGGGTGTTATCTCTTTTGTCGAAAATCAGCCGTTTTTGCTCGAACATTAAATGCCTCCAAATGGTATTTAATTAACTTCCCGAGCCCCTGGAAGCATGAAAATCACTTTAAACATGCTAATTTTAGCTCTAACACTGATGATCCACCTACAAATGTGAACTGACGTTCAAAAATAAAACATTTGAAAACGGACCATTTTCCACATTTCTGAAGCATGACGTAATGGGGGGGTGTTATCTCTTTTGTCGAAAATCACCCGTTTTTGCTCGAACATTAAATGCCTCCAAATGGTATTTAATTAACTTCCCGAGCCCCTGGAAGCATGAAAATCACTTTAAACATGCTAATTTTAGCTCTAACACTGATGATCCACCTACAAATGTGAACTGACGTTCAAAAATAAAACATTTGAAAACGGACCATTTTCCACATTTCTGAAGCATGACGTAATGGGGGGGTGTTATCTCTTTTGTCGAAAATCAGCCGTTTTTGCTCGAACATTAAATGCCTCCAAATGGTATTTATTTCACTTCCCGAGCCCCTGGAAGCATGAAAATCACTTTAAACATGCTAATTTTAGCTCTAACACTGATGATCCACCTACAAATGTGAACTGACGTTCAAAAATAAAATATTTGAAAACGGACCATTTTCCACATTTCTGAAGCATGACGTAATGGGGGGGTGTTATCTCTTTTGTCGAAAATCAGCCGTTTTTGCTCGAACATTAAATGCCTCCAAATGGTATTTAATTAACTTCCCGAGCCCCTGGAAGCATGAAAATCACTTTAAACATGCTAATTTTAGCTCTAACACTGATGATCCACCTACAAATGTGAACTGACGTTCAAAAATAAAACATTTGAAAACGGACCATTTTCCACATTTCTGAAGCATGACGTAATGGGGGGGTGTTATCTCTTTTGTCGAAAATCTGCCGTTTTTGCTCGAACATTAAATGCCTCCAAATGGTATTTAATTAACTTCCCGGGGTGAAGAAACCCTTTTTGAGAACTCAGAGTGAGTAAATTGGCCATTTTCATGCACTTTTAACCATTCCATAAATCTTGTGTTTTGGGCCCCTGGAAGCATGAAAATCACTTTAAACATGCTAATTTTAGCTCTAACACTGATGATCCACCTACAAATGTGAACTGACGTTCAAAAATAAAACATTTGAAAACGGACCATTTTCCACATTTCTGAAGCATGACGTAATGGGGGGGTGTTATCTCTTTTGTCGAAAATCAGCCGTTTTTGCTCGAACATTAAATGCCTCCAAATGGTATTTAATTAACTTCCCGAGCCCCTGGAAGCATGAAAATCACTTTAAACATGCTAATTTTAGCTCTAACACTGATGATCCACCTACAAATGTGAACTGACGTTCAAAAATAAAACATTTGAAAACGGACCATTTTCCACATTTCTGAAGCATGACGTAATGGGGGGGTGTTATCTCTTTTGTCGAAAATCAGCCGTTTTTGCTCGAACATTAAATGCCTCCAAATGGTATTTAATTAACTTCCCGGGGTGAAGAAACCCTTTTTGAGAACTCAGAGTGAGTAAATTGGCCATTTTCATGCACTTTTAACCCCATGGCTGCTAAGGCAATTCCCCTCCTGTGCTGGCGATTTTACTTTTACATTGTTTTATGACGAGCTGGGCTCGTCATCAGTGTACGAGGAGGCTACACCATGACGAGCCCAGCTCGTCATCAGCTTGGAAGGGGTTAACCATTCCATAAATCTTGTGTTTTGGGCCCCTGGAAGCATGAAAATCACTTTAAACATGCTAATTTTAGCTCTAACACTGATGATCCACCTACAAATGTGAACTGACGTTCAAAAATAAAACATTTGAAAACGGACCATTTTCCACATTTCTGAAGCATGACGTAATGGGGGGGTGTTATCTCTTTTGTCGAAAATCAGCCGTTTTTGCTCGAACATTAAATGCCTCCAAATGGTATTTATTTCACTTCCCGAGCCCCTGGAAGCATGAAAATCACTTTAAACATGCTAATTTTAGCTCTAACACTGATGATCCACCTACAAATGTGAACTGACGTTCAAAAATAAAACATTTGAAAACGGACCATTTTCCACATTTCTGAAGCATGACGTAATGGGGGGGTGTTATCTCTTTTGTCGAAAATCAGCCGTTTTTGCTCGAACATTAAATGCCTCCAAATGGTATTTAATTAACTTCCCGAGCCCCTGGAAGCATGAAAATCACTTTAAACATGCTAATTTTAGCTCTAACACTGATGATCCACCTACAAATGTGAACTGACGTTCAAAAATAAAACATTTGAAAACGGACCATTTTCCACATTTCTGAAGCATGACGTAATGGGGGGGTGTTATCTCTTTTGTCGAAAATCTGCCGTTTTTGCTCGAACATTAAATGCCTCCAAATGGTATTTAATTAACTTCCCGGGGTGAAGAAACCCTTTTTGAGAACTCAGAGTGAGTAAATTGGCCATTTTCATGCACTTTTAACCATTCCATAAATCTTGTGTTTTGGGCCCCTGGAAGCATGAAAATCACTTTAAACATGCTAATTTTAGCTCTAACACTGATGATCCACCTACAAATGTGAACTGACGTTCAAAAATAAAACATTTGAAAACGGACCATTTTCCACATTTCTGAAGCATGACGTAATGGGGGGGTGTTATCTCTTTTGTCGAAAATCAGCCGTTTTTGCTCGAACATTAAATGCCTCCAAATGGTATTTAATTAACTTCCCGAGCCCCTGGAAGCATGAAAATCACTTTAAACATGCTAATTTTAGCTCTAACACTGATGATCCACCTACAAATGTGAACTGACGTTCAAAAATAAAACATTTGAAAACGGACCATTTTCCACATTTCTGAAGCATGACGTAATGGGGGGGTGTTATCTCTTTTGTCGAAAATCAGCCGTTTTTGCTCGAACATTAAATGCCTCCAAATGGTATTTAATTAACTTCCCGGGGTGAAGAAACCCTTTTTGAGAACTCAGAGTGAGTAAATTGGCCATTTTCATGCACTTTTAACCCCATGGCTGCTAAGGCAATTCCCCTCCTGTGCTGGCGATTTTACTTTTACATTGTTTTATGACGAGCTGGGCTCGTCATCAGTGTACGAGGAGGCTACACCATGACGAGCCCAGCTCGTCATCAGCTTGGAAGGGGTTAACCATTCCATAAATCTTGTGTTTTGGGCCCCTGGAAGCATGAAAATCACTTTAAACATGCTAATTTTAGCTCTAACACTGATGATCCACCTACAAATGTGAACTGACGTTCAAAAATAAAACATTTGAAAACGGACCATTTTCCACATTTCTGAAGCATGACGTAATGGGGGGGTGTTATCTCTTTTGTCGAAAATCAGCCGTTTTTGCTCGAACATTAAATGCCTCCAAATGGTATTTAATTAACTTCCCGAGCCCCTGGAAGCATGAAAATCACTTTAAACATGCTAATTTTAGCTCTAACACTGATGATCCACCTACAAATGTGAACTGACGTTCAAAAATAAAACATTTGAAAACGGACCATTTTCCACATTTCTGAAGCATGACGTAATGGGGGGGTGTTATCTCTTTTGTCGAAAATCAGCCGTTTTTGCTCGAACATTAAATGCCTCCAAATGGTATTTAATTAACTTCCCGAGCCCCTGGAAGCATGAAAATCACTTTAAACATGCTAATTTTAGCTCTAACACTGATGATCCACCTACAAATGTGAACTGACGTTCAAAAATAAAACATTTGAAAACGGACCATTTTCCACATTTCTGAAGCATGACGTAATGGGGGGGTGTTATCTCTTTTGTCGAAAATCAGCCGTTTTTGCTCGAACATTAAATGCCTCCAAATGGTATTTAATTAACTTCCCGGGGTGAAGAAACCCTTTTTGAGAACTCAGAGTGAGTAAATTGGCCATTTTCATGCACTTTTAACCATTCCATAAATCTTGTGTTTTGGGCCCCTGGAAGCATGAAAATCACTTTAAACATGCTAATTTTAGCTCTAACACTGATGATCCACCTACAAATGTGAACTGACGTTCAAAAATAAAACATTTGAAAACGGACCATTTTCCACATTTCTGAAGCATGACGTAATGGGGGGGTGTTATCTCTTTTGTCGAAAATCAGCCGTTTTTGCTCGAACATTAAATGCCTCCAAATGGTATTTAATTAACTTCCCGAGCCCCTGGAAGCATGAAAATCACTTTAAACATGCTAATTTTAGCTCTAACACTGATGATCCACCTACAAATGTGAACAGACGTTCAAAAATAAAACATTTGAAAACGGACCATTTTCCACATTTCTGAAGCATGACGTAATGGGGGGGTGTTATCTCTTTTGTCGAAAATCAGCCGTTTTTGCTCGAACATTAAATGCCTCCAAATGGTATTTAATTAACTTCCCGGGGTGAAGAAACCCTTTTTGAGAACTCAGAGTGAGTAAATTGGCCATTTTCATGCACTTTTAACCATTCCATAAATCTTGTGTTTTGGGCCCCTGGAAGCATGAAAATCACTTTAAACATGCTAATTTTAGCTCTAACACTGATGATCCACCTACAAATGTGAACTGACGTTCAAAAATAAAACATTTGAAAACGGACCATTTTCCACATTTCTGAAGCATGACGTAATGGGGGGGTGTTATCTCTTTTGTCGAAAATCAGCCGTTTTTGCTCGAACATTAAATGCCTCCAAATGGTATTTAATTAACTTCCCGAGCCCCTGAAAGCATGAAAATCACTTTAAACATGCTAATTTTAGCTCTAACACTGATGATCCACCTACAAATGTGAACTGACGTTCAAAAATAAAACATTTGAAAACTGACCATTTTCCACATTTCTGAAGCATGACGTAATGGGGGGGTGTTATCTCTTTTGTCGAAAATCAGCCGTTTTTGCTCGAACATTAAATGCCTCCAAATGGTATTTAATTAACTTCCCGGGGTGAAGAAACCCTTTTTGAGAACTCAGAGTGAGTAAATTGGCCATTTTCATGCACTTTTAACCATTCCATAAATCTTGTGTTTTGGGCCCCTGGAAGCATGAAAATCACTTTAAACATGGTAATTTTAGCTCTAACACTGATGATCCACCTACAAATGTGAACTGACGTTCAAAAATAAAACATTTGAAAACGGACCATTTTCCACATTTCTGAAGCATGACGTAATGGGGGGGTGTTATCTCTTTTGTCGAAAATCAGCCGTTTTTGCTCGAACATTAAATGCCTCCAAATGGTATTTAATTAACTTCCCGAGCCCCTGGAAGCATGAAAATCACTTTAAACATGCTAATTTTAGCTCTAACACTGATGATCCACCTACAAATGTGAACTGACGTTCAAAAATAAAACATTTGAAAACGGACCATTTTCCACATTTCTGAAGCATGACGTAATGGGGGGGTGTTATCTCTTTTGTCGAAAATCAGCCGTTTTTGCTCGAACATTAAATGCCTCCAAATGGTATTTAATTAACTTCCCGAGCCCCTGGAAGCATGAAAATCACTTTAAACATGCTAATTTTAGCTCTAACACTGATGATCCACCTACAAATGTGAACTGACGTTCAAAAATAAAACATTTGAAAACGGACCATTTTCCACATTTCTGAAGCATGACGTAATGGGGGGGTGTTATCTCTTTTGTCGAAAATCAGCCGTTTTTGCTCGAACATTAAATGCCTCCAAATGGTATTTAATTAACTTCCCGGGGTGAAGAAACCCTTTTTGAGAACTCAGAGTGAGTAAATTGGCCATTTTCATGCACTTTTAACCATTCCATAAATCTTGTGTTTTGGGCCCCTGGAAGCATGAAAATCACTTTAAACATGCTAATTTTAGCTCTAACACTGATGATCCACCTACAAATGTGAACTGACGTTCAAAAATAAAACATTTGAAAACGGACCATTTTCCACATTTCTGAAGCATGACGTAATGGGGGGGTGTTATCTCTTTTGTCGAAAATCAGCCGTTTTTGCTCGAACATTAAATGCCTCCAAATGGTATTTAATTAACTTCCCGGGGTGAAGAAACCCTTTTTGAGAACTCAGAGTGAGTAAATTGGCCATTTTCATGCACTTTTAACCATTCCATAAATCTTGTGTTTTGGGCCCCTGGAAGCATGAAAATCACTTTAAACATGCTAATTTTAGCTCTAACACTGATGATCCACCTACAAATGTGAACTGACGTTCAAAAATAAAACATTTGAAAACGGACCATTTTCCACATTTCTGAAGCATGACGTAATGGGGGGGTGTTATCTCTTTTGTCGAAAATCAGCCGTTTTTGCTCGAACATTAAATGCCTCCAAATGGTATTTAATTAACTTCCCGAGCCCCTGGAAGCATGAAAATCACTTTAAACATGCTAATTTTAGCTCTAACACTGATGATCCACCTACAAATGTGAACTGACGTTCAAAAATAAAACATTTGAAAACGGACCATTTTCCACATTTCTGAAGCATGACGTAATGGGGGGGTGTTATCTCTTTTGTCGAAAATCAGCCGTTTTTGCTCGAACATTAAATGCCTCCAAATGGTATTTAATTAACTTCCCGGGGTGAAGAAACCCTTTTTGAGAACTCAGAGTGAGTAAATTGGCCATTTTCATGCACTTTTAACCATTCCATAAATCTTGTGTTTTGGGCCCCTGGAAGCATGAAAATCACTTTAAACATGCTAATTTTAGCTCTAACACTGATGATCCACCTACAAATGTGAACTGACGTTCAAAAATAAAACATTTGAAAACGGACCATTTTCCACATTTCTGAAGCATGACGTAATGGGGGGGTGTTATCTCTTTTGTCGAAAATCAGCCGTTTTTGCTCGAACATTAAATGCCTCCAAATGGTATTTAATTAACTTCCCGAGCCCCTGGAAGCATGAAAATCACTTTAAACATGCTAATTTTAGCTCTAACACTGATGATCCACCTACAAATGTGAACTGACGTTCAAAAATAAAACATTTGAAAACGGACCATTTTCCACATTTCTGAAGCATGACGTAATGGGGGGGTGTTATCTCTTTTGTCGAAAATCAGCCGTTTTTGCTCGAACATTAAATGCCTCCAAATGGTATTTAATTAACTTCCCGGGGTGAAGAAACCCTTTTTGAGAACTCAGAGTGAGTAAATTGGCCATTTTCATGCACTTTTAACCATTCCATAAATCTTGTGTTTTGGGCCCCTGGAAGCATGAAAATCACTTTAAACATGCTAATTTTAGCTCTAACACTGATGATCCACCTACAAATGTGAACTGACGTTCAAAAATAAAACATTTGAAAACGGACCATTTTCCACATTTCTGAAGCATGACGTAATGGGGGGGTGTTATCTCTTTTGTCGAAAATCAGCCGTTTTTGCTCGAACATTAAATGCCTCCAAATGGTATTTAATTAACTTCCCGAGCCCCTGAAAGCATGAAAATCACTTTAAACATGCTAATTTTAGCTCTAACACTGATGATCCACCTACAAATGTGAACTGACGTTCAAAACTAAAACATTTGAAAACGGACCATTTTCCACATTTCTGAAGCATGACGTAATGGGGGGGTGTTATCTCTTTTGTCGAAAATCAGCCGTTTTTGCTCGAACATTAAATGCCTCCAAATGGTATTTAATTAACTTCCCGGGGTGAAGAAACCCTTTTTGAGAACTCAGAGTGAGTAAATTGGCCATTTTCATGCACTTTTAACCATTCCATAAATCTTGTGTTTTGGGCCCCTGGAAGCATGAAAATCACTTTAAACATGCTAATTTTAGCTCTAACACTGATGATCCACCTACAAATGTGAACTGACGTTCAAAAATAAAACATTTGAAAACGGACCATTTTCCACATTTCTGAAGCATGACGTAATGGGGGGGTGTTATCTCTTTTGTCGAAAATCAGCCGTTTTTGCTCGAACATTAAATGCCTCCAAATGGTATTTAATTAACTTCCCAGGGTGAAGAAACCCTTTTTGAGAACTCAGAGTGAGTAAATTGGCCATTTTCATGCACTTTTAACCATTCCATAAATCTTGTGTTTTGGGCCCCTGGAAGCATGAAAATCACTTTAAACATGCTAATTTTAGCTCTAACACTGATGATCCACCTACAAATGTGAACTGACGTTCAAAAATAAAACATTTGAAAACGGACCATTTTCCACATTTCTGAAGCATGACGTAATGGGGGGGTGTTATCTCTTTTGTCGAAAATCAGCCATTTTTGCTCGAACATTAAATGCCTCCAAATGGTATTTAATTAACTTCCCGAGCCCCTGGAAGCATGAAAATCACTTTAAACATGCTAATTTTAGCTCTAACACTGATGATCCACCTACAAATGTGAACTGACGTTCAAAAATAAAACATTTGAAAACGGACCATTTTCCACATTTCTGAAGCATGACGTAATGGGGGGGTGTTATCTCTTTTGTCGAAAATCAGCCGTTTTTGCTCGAACATTAAATGCCTCCAAATGGTATTTAATTAACTTCCCGAGCCACTGGAAGCATGAAAATCACTTTAAACATGCTAATTTTAGCTCTAACACTGATGATCCACCTACAAATGTGAACTGACGTTCAAAAATAAAACATTTGAAAACGGACCATTTTCCACATTTCTGAAGCATGACGTAATGGGGGGGTGTTATCTCTTTTGTCGAAAATCAGCCGTTTTTGCTCGAACATTAAATGCCTCCAAATGGTATTTAATTAACTTCCCGGGGTGAAGAAACCCTTTTTGAGAACTCAGAGTGAGTAAATTGGCCATTTTCATGCACTTTTAACCATTCCATAAATCTTGTGTTTTGGGCCCCTGGAAGCATGAAAATCACTTTAAACATGCTAATTTTAGCTCTAACACTGATGATCCACCTACAAATGTGAACTGACGTTCAAAAATAAAACATTTGAAAACGGACCATTTTCCACATTTCTGAAGCATGACGTAATGGGGGGGTGTTATCTCTTTTGTCGAAAATCAGCCGTTTTTGCTCGAACATTAAATGCCTCCAAATGGTATTTAATTAACTTCCCGAGCCCCTGGAAGCATGAAAATCACTTTAAACATGCTAATTTTAGCTCTAACACTGATGATCCACCTACAAATGTGAACTGACGTTCAAAAATAAAACATTTGAAAACGGACCATTTTCCACATTTCTGAAGCATGACGTAATGGGGGGGTGTTATCTCTTTTGTCGAAAATCAGCCGTTTTTGCTCGAACATTAAATGCCTCCAAATGGTATTTAATTAACTTCCCGAGCCCCTGGAAGCATGAAAATCACTTTAAACATACTAATTTTAGCTCTAACACTGATGATCCACCTACAAATGTGAACTGACGTTCAAAAATAAAACATTTGAAAACGGACCATTTTCCACATTTCTGAAGCATGACGTAATGGGGGGGTGTTATCTCTTTTGTCGAAAATCAGCCGTTTTTGCTCGAACATTAAATGCCTCCAAATGGTATTTATTTCACTTCCCGAGCCCCTGGAAGCATGAAAATCACTTTAAACATGCTAATTTTAGCTCTAACACTGATGATCCACCTACAAATGTGAACTGACGTTCAAAAATAAAACATTTGAAAACGGACCATTTTCCACATTTCTGAAGCATGACGTAATGGGGGGGTGTTATCTCTTTTGTCGAAAATCAGCCGTTTTTGCTCGAACATTAAATGCCTCCAAATGGTATTTAATTAACTTCCCGAGCCCCTGGAAGCATGAAAATCACTTTAAACATGCTAATTTTAGCTCTAACACTGATGATCCACCTACAAATGTGAACTGACGTTCAAAAATAAAACATTTGAAAACGGACCATTTTCCACATTTCTGAAGCATGACGTAATGGGGGGTGTTATCTCTTTTGTCGAAAATCAGCCGTTTTTGCTCGAACATTAAATGCCTCCAAATGGTATTTAATTAACTTCCCGAGCCCCTGGAAGCATGAAAATCACTTTAAACATGCTAATTTTAGCTCTAACACTGATGATCCACCTACAAATGTGAACTGACGTTCAAAAATAAAACATTTGAAAACGGACCATTTTCCACATTTCTGAAGCATGACGTAATGGGGGGGTGTTATCTCTTTTGTCGAAAATCAGCCGTTTTTGCTCGAACATTAAATGCCTCCAAATGGTATTTAATTAACTTCCCGGGGTGAAGAAACCCTTTTTGAGAACTCAGAGTGAGTAAATTGGCCATTTTCATGCACTTTTAACCATTCCATAAATCTTGTGTTTTGGGCCCCTGGAAGCATGAAAATCACTTTAAACATGCTAATTTTAGCTCTAACACTGATGATCCACCTACAAATGTGAACTGACGTTCAAAAATAAAACATTTGAAAACGGACCATTTTCCACATTTCTGAAGCATGACGTAATGGGGGTGTGTTATCTCTTTTGTCGAAAATCAGCCGTTTTTGCTCGAACATTAAATGCCTCCAAATGGTATTTAATTAACTTCCCGGGGTGAAGAAACCCTTTTTGAGAACTCAGAGTGAGTAAATTGGCCATTTTCATGCACTTTTAACCATTCCATAAATCTTGTGTTTTGGGCCCCTGGAAGCATGAAAATCACTTTAAACATGCTAATTTTAGCTCTAACACTGATGATCCACCTACAAATGTGAACTGACGTTCAAAAATAAAACATTTGAAAACGGACCATTTTCCACATTTCTGAAGCATGACGTAATGGGGGGGTGTTATCTCTTTTGTCGAAAATCAGCCGTTTTTGCTCGAACATTAAATGCCTCCAAATGGTATTTAATTAACTTCCCGAGCCCCTGGAAGCATGAAAATCACTTTAAACATGCTAATTTTAGCTCTAACACTGATGATCCACCTACAAATGTGAACTGACGTTCAAAAATAAAACATTTGAAAACGGACCATTTTCCACATTTCTGAAGCATGACGTAATGGGGGGGTGTTATCTCTTTTGTCGAAAATCAGCCGTTTTTGCTCGAACATTAAATGCCTCCAAATGGTATTTAATTAACTTCCCGGGGTGAAGAAACCCTTTTTGAGAACTCAGAGTGAGTAAATTGGCCATTTTCATGCACTTTTAACCATTCCATAAATCTTGTGTTTTGGGCCCCTGGAAGCATGAAAATCACTTTAAACATGCTAATTTTAGCTCTAACACTGATGATCCACCTACAAATGTGAACTGACGTTCAAAAATAAAACATTTGAAAACGGACCATTTTCCACATTTCTGAAGCATGACGTAATGGGGGGGTGTTATCTCTTTTGTCGAAAATCAGCCGTTTTTGCTCGAACATTAAATGCCTCCAAATGGTATTTAATTAACTTACGGAGCCCCTGGAAGCATGAAAATCACTTTAAACATGCTAATTTTAGCTCTAACACTGATGATCCACCTACAAATGTGAACTGACGTTCAAAAATAAAACATTTGAAAACGGACCATTTTCCACATTTCTGAAGCATGACGTAATGGGGGGGTGTTATCTCTTTTGTCGAAAATCAGCCGTTTTTGCTCGAACATTAAATGCCTCCAAATGGTATTTAATTAACTTCCCGAGCCCCTGGAAGCATGAAAATCACTTTAAACATGCTAATTTTAGCTCTAACACTGATGATCCACCTACAAATGTGAACTGACGTTCAAAAATAAAACATTTGAAAACGGACCATTTTCCACATTTCTGAAGCATGACGTAATGGGGGGGTGTTATCTCTTTTGTCGAAAATCAGCCGTTTTTGCTCGAACATTAAATGCCTCCAAATGGTATTTATTTCACTTCCCGAGCCCCTGGAAGCATGAAAATCACTTTAAACATGCTAATTTTAGCTCTAACACTGATGATCCACCTACAAATGTGAACTGACGTTCAAAAATAAAACATTTGAAAACGGACCATTTTCCACATTTCTGAAGCATGACGTAATGGGGGGGTGTTATCTCTTTTGTCGAAAATCAGCCGTTTTTGCTCGAACATTAAATGCCTCCAAATGGTATTTAATTAACTTCCCGAGCCCCTGGAAGCATGAAAATCACTTTAAACATGCTAATTTTAGCTCTAACACTGATGATCCACCTACAAATGTGAACTGACGTTCAAAAATAAAACATTTGAAAACGGACCATTTTCCACATTTCTGAAGCATGACGTAATGGGGGGGTGTTATCTCTTTTGTCGAAAATCAGCCGTTTTTGCTCGAACATTAAATGCCTCCAAATGGTATTTAATTAACTTCCCGAGCCCCTGGAAGCATGAAAATCACTTTAAACATGCTAATTTTAGCTCTAACACTGATGATCCACCTACAAATGTGAACTGACGTTCAAAAATAAAACATTTGAAAACGGACCATTTTCCACATTTCTGAAGCATGACGTAATGGGGGGGTGTTATCTCTTTTGTCGAAAATCAGCCGTTTTTGCTCGAACATTAAATGCCTCCAAATGGTATTTAATTAACTTCCCGGGGTGAAGAAACCCTTTTTGAGAACTCAGAGTGAGTAAATTGGCCATTTTCATGCACTTTTAACCATTCCATAAATCTTGTGTTTTGGGCCCCTGGAAGCATGAAAATCACTTTAAACATGCTAATTTTAGCTCTAACACTGATGATCCACCTACAAATGTGAACTGACGTTCAAAAATAAAACATTTGAAAACGGACCATTTTCCACATTTCTGAAGCATGACGTAATGGGGGGGTGTTATCTCTTTTGTCGAAAATCAGCCGTTTTTGCTCGAACATTAAATGCCTCCAAATGGTATTTAATTAACTTCCCGGGGTGAAGAAACCCTTTTTGAGAACTCAGAGTGAGTAAATTGGCCATTTTCATGCACTTTTAACCATTCCATAAATCTTGTGTTTTGGGCCCCTGGAAGCATGAAAATCACTTTAAACATGCTAATTTTAGCTCTAACACTGATGATCCACCTACAAATGTGAACTGACGTTCAAAAATAAAACATTTGAAAACGGACCATTTTCCACATTTCTGAAGCATGACGTAATGGGGGGGTGTTATCTCTTTTGTCGAAAATCAGCCGTTTTTGCTCGAACATTAAATGCCTCCAAATGGTATTTAATTAACTTCCCGGGGTGAAGAAACCCTTTTTGAGAACTCAGAGTGAGTAAATTGGCCATTTTCATGCACTTTTAACCATTCCATAAATCTTGTGTTTTGGGCCCCTGGAAGCATGAAAATCACTTTAAACATGCTAATTTTAGCTCTAACACTGATGATCCACCTACAAATGTGAACTGACGTTCAAAAATAAAACATTTGAAAACGGACCATTTTCCACATTTCTGAAGCATGACGTAATGGGGGGGTGTTATCTCTTTTGTCGAAAATCAGCCGTTTTTGCTCGAACATTAAATGCCTCCAAATGGTATTTAATTAACTTCCCGAGCCCCTGGAAGCATGAAAATCACTTTAAACATGCTAATTTTAGCTCTAACACTGATGATCCACCTACAAATGTGAACTGACGTTCAAAAATAAAACATTTGAAAACGGACCATTTTCCACATTTCTGAAGCATGACGTAATGGGGGGGTGTTATCTCTTTTGTCGAAAATCAGCCGTTTTTGCTCGAACATTAAATGCCTCCAAATGGTATTTAATTAACTTCCCGAGCCCCTGGAAGCATGAAAATCACTTTAAACATGCTAATTTTAGCTCTAACACTGATGATCCACCTACAAATGTGAACTGACGTTCAAAAATAAAACATTTGAAAACGGACCATTTTCCACATTTCTGAAGCATGACGTAATGGGGGGGTGTTATCTCTTTTGTCGAAAATCAGCCGTTTTTGCTCGAACATTAAATGCCTCCAAATGGTATTTAATTAACTTCCCGGGGTGAAGAAACCCTTTTTGAGAACTCAGAGTGAGTAAATTGGCCATTTTCATGCACTTTTAACCATTCCATAAATCTTGTGTTTTGGGCCCCTGGAAGCATGAAAATCACTTTAAACATGCTAATTTTAGCTCTAACACTGATGATCCACCTACAAATGTGAACTGACGTTCAAAAATAAAACATTTGAAAACGGACCATTTTCCACATTTCTGAAGCATGACGTAATGGGGGGGTGTTATCTCTTTTGTCGAAAATCAGCCGTTTTTGCTCGAACATTAAATGCCTCCAAATGGTATTTAATTAACTTCCCGAGCCCCTGGAAGCATGAAAATCACTTTAAACATGCTAATTTTAGCTCTAACACTGATGATCCACCTACAAATGTGAACTGACGTTCAAAAATAAAACATTTGAAAACGGACCATTTTCCACATTTCTGAAGCATGACGTAATGGGGGGGTGTTATCTCTTTTGTCGAAAATCAGCCGTTTTTGCTCAAACATTAAATGCCTCCAAATGGTATTTAATTAACTTCCCGGGGTGAAGAAACCCTTTTTGAGAACTCAGAGTGAGTAAATTGGCCATTTTCATGCACTTTTAACCATTCCATAAATCTTGTGTTTTGGGCCCCTGGAAGCATGAAAATCACTTTAAACATGCTAATTTTAGCTCTAACACTGATGATCCACCTACAAATGTGAACTGACGTTCAAAAATAAAACATTTGAAAACGGACCATTTTCCACATTTCTGAAGCATGACGTAATGGGGGGGTGTTATCTCTTTTGTCGAAAATCAGCCGTTTTTGCTCGAACATTAAATGCCTCCAAATGGTATTTAATTAACTTCCCGAGCCCCTGGAAGCATGAAAATCACTTTAAACATGCTAATTTTAGCTCTAACACTGATGATCCACCTACAAATGTGAACTGACGTTCAAAAATAAAACATTTGAAAATGGACCATTTTCCACATTTCTGAAGCATGACGTAATGGGGGGGTGTTATCTCTTTTGTCGAAAATCAGCCGTTTTTGCTCGAACATTAAATGCCTCCAAATGGTATTTAATTAACTTCCCGGGGTGAAGAAACCCTTTTTGAGAACTCAGAGTGAGTAAATTGGCCATTTTCATGCACTTTAAACCATTCCATAAATCTTGTGTTTTGGGCCCCTGGAAGCATGAAAATCACTTTAAACATGCTAATTTTAGCTCTAACACTGATGATCCACCTACAAATGTGAACTGACGTTCAAAAATAAAACATTTGAAAACGGACCATTTTCCACATTTCTGAAGCATGACGTAATGGGGGGGTGTTATCTCTTTTGTCGAAAATCAGCCGTTTTTGCTCGAACATTAAATGCCTCCAAATGGTATTTAATTAACTTCCCGAGCCCCTGAAAGCATGAAAATCACTTTAAACATGCTAATTTTAGCTCTAACACTGATGATCCACCTACAAATGTGAACTGACGTTCAAAAATAAAACATTTGAAAACGGACCATTTTCCACATTTCTGAAGCATGACGTAATGGGGGGGTGTTATCTCTTTTGTCGAAAATCAGCCGTTTTTGCTCGAACATTAAATGCCTCCAAATGGTATTTAATTAACTTCCCGGGGTGAAGAAACCCTTTTTGAGAACTCAGAGTGAGTAAATTGGCCATTTTCATGCACTTTTAACCATTCCATAAATCTTGTGTTTTGGGCCCCTGGAAGCATGAAAATCACTTTAAACATGCTAATTTTAGCTCTAACACTGATGATCCACCTACAAATGTGAACTGACGTTCAAAAATAAAACATTTGAAAACGGACCATTTTCCACATTTCTGAAGCATGACGTAATGGGGGGGTGTTATCTCTTTTGTCGAAAATCAGCCGTTTTTGCTCGAACATTAAATGCCTCCAAATGGTATTTAATTAACTTCCCAGGGTGAAGAAACCCTTTTTGAGAACTCAGAGTGAGTAAATTGGCCATTTTTATGCACTTTTAACCATTCCATAAATCTTGTGTTTTGGGCCCCTGGAAGCATGAAAATCACTTTAAACATGCTAATTTTAGCTCTAACACTGATGATCCACCTACAAATGTGAACTGACGTTCAAAAATAAAACATTTGAAAACGGACCATTTTCCACATTTCTGAAGCATGACGTAATGGGGGGGTGTTATCTCTTTTGTCGAAAATCAGCCGTTTTTGCTCGAACATTAAATGCCTCCAAATGGTATTTAATTAACTTCCCGAGCCCCTGGAAGCATGAAAATCACTTTAAACATGCTAATTTTAGCTCTAACACTGATGATCCACCTACAAATGTGAACTGACGTTCAAAAATAAAACATTTGAAAACGGACCATTTTCCACATTTCTGAAGCATGACGTAATGGGGGGGTGTTATCTCTTTTGTCGAAAATCAGCTGTTTTTGCTCGAACATTAAATGCCTCCAAATGGTATTTAATTAACTTCCCGAGCCCCTGGAAGCATGAAAATCACTTTAAACATGCTAATTTTAGCTCTAACACTGATGATCCACCTACAAATGTGAACTGACGTTCAAAAATAAAACATTTGAAAACGGACCATTTTCCACATTTCTGAAGCATGACGTAATGGGGGGGTGTTATCTCTTTTGTCGAAAATCAGCCGTTTTTGCTCGAACATTAAATGCCTCCAAATGGTATTTAATTAACTTCCCGGGGTGAAGAAACCCTTTTTGAGAACTCAGAGTGAGTAAATTGGCCATTTTCATGCACTTTTAACCATTCCATAAATCTTGTGTTTTGGGCCCCTGGAAGCATGAAAATCACTTTAAACATGCTAATTTTAGCTCTAACACTGATGATCCACCTACAAATGTGAACTGACGTTCAAAAATAAAACATTTGAAAACGGACCATTTTCCACATTTCTGAAGCATGACGTAATGGGGGGGTGTTATCTCTTTTGTCGAAAATCAGCCGTTTTTGCTCGAACATTAAATGCCTCCAAATGGTATTTAATTAACTTCCCGAGCCCCTGGAAGCATGAAAATCACTTTAAACATGCTAATTTTAGCTCTAACACTGATGATCCACCTACAAATGTGAACTGACGTTCAAAAATAAAACATTTGAAAACGGACCATTTTCCACATTTCTGAAGCATGACGTAATGGGGGGGTGTTATCTCTTTTGTCGAAAATCAGCCGTTTTTGCTCGAACATTAAATGCCTCCAAATGGTATTTAATTAACTTCCCGAGCCCCTGGAAGCATGAAAATCACTTTAAACATGCTAATTTTAGCTCTAACACTGATGATCCACCTACAAATGTGAACTGACGTTCAAAAATAAAACATTTGAAAACGGACCATTTTCCACATTTCTGAAGCATGACGTAATGGGGGGGTGTTATCTCTTTTGTCGAAAATCAGCCGTTTTTGCTCGAACATTAAATGCCTCCAAATGGTATTTATTTCACTTCCCGAGCCCCTGGAAGCATGAAAATCACTTTAAACATGCTAATTTTAGCTCTAACACTGATGATCCACCTACAAATGTGAACTGACGTTCAAAAATAAAACATTTGAAAACGGACCATTTTCCACAATTCTGAAGCATGACGTAATGGGGGGGTGTTATCTCTTTTGTCGAAAATCAGCCGTTTTTGCTCGAACATTAAATGCCTCCAAATGGTATTTAATTAACTTCCCGAGCCCCTGGAAGCATGAAAATCACTTTAAACATGCTAATTTTAGCTCTAACACTGATGATCCACCTACAAATGTGAACTGACGTTCAAAAATAAAACATTTGAAAACGGACCATTTTCCACATTTCTGAAGCATGACGTAATGGGGGGGTGTTATCTCTTTTGTCGAAAATCAGCCGTTTTTGCTCGAACATTAAATGCCTCCAAATGGTATTTAATTAACTTCCCGAGCCCCTGGAAGCATGAAAATCACTTTAAACATGCTAATTTTAGCTCTAACACTGATGATCCACCTACAAAAGTGAACTGACGTTCAAAAATAAAACATTTGAAAACGGACCATTTTCCACATTTCTGAAGCATGACGTAATGGGGGGGGTGTTATCTCTTTTGTCGAAAATCAGCCGTTTTTGCTCGAACATTAAATGCCTCCAAATGGTATTTAATTAACTTCCCGGGGTGAAGAAACCCTTTTTGAGAACTCAGAGTGAGTAAATTGGCCATTTTCATGCACTTTTAACCATTCCATAAATCTTGTGTTTTGGGCCCCTGGAAGCATGAAAATCACTTTAAACATGCTAATTTTAGCTCTAACACTGATGATCCACCTACAAATGTGAACTGACGTTCAAAAATAAAACATTTGAAAACGGACCATTTTCCACATTTCTGAAGCATGACGTAATGGGGGGGTGTTATCTCTTTTGTCGAAAATCAGCCGTTTTTGCTCGAACATTAAATGCCTCCAAATGGTATTTAATTAACTTCCCGGGGTGAAGAAACCCTTTTTGAGAACTCAGAGTGAGTAAATTGGCCATTTTCATGCACTTTTAACCATTCCATAAATCTTGTGTTTTGGGCCCCTGGAAGCATGAAAATCACTTTAAACATGCTAATTTTAGCTCTAACACTGATGATCCACCTACAAATGTGAACTGACGTTCAAAAATAAAACATTTGAAAACGGACCATTTTCCACATTTCTGAAGCATGACGTAATGGGGGGGTGTTATCTCTTTTGTCGAAAATCAGCCGTTTTTGCTCGAACATTAAATGCCTCCAAATGGTATTTAATTAACTTCCCGGGGTGAAGAAACCCTTTTTGAGAACTCAGAGTGAGTAAATTGGCCATTTTCATGCACTTTTAACCATTCCATAAATCTTGTGTTTTGGGCCCCTGGAAGCATGAAAATCACTTTAAACATGCTAATTTTAGCTCTAACACTGATGATCCACCTACAAATGTGAACTGACGTTCAAAAATAAAACATTTGATAACGGACCATTTTCCACATTTCTGAAGCATGACGTAATGGGGGGGTGTTATCTCTTTTGTCGAAAATCAGCCGTTTTTGCTCGAACATTAAATGCCTCCAAATGGTATTTAATTAACTTCCCGAGCCCCTGGAAGCATGAAAATCACTTTAAACATGCTAATTTTAGCTCTAACACTTTGATATTTATATTTTGATATTTATGAGTATTTATAGAGCGCAAACATTCGCTCCAAAGGAGCATCTTGGCGCTAAGCTGATGTGCAGGGGGTGAAACGTACTGAAAAAAAAGACTGAGACTAGATGGCTGCCAATACAGAGGTGTCTGGTTGTTGATACACCCATGTCTTTAGGAGTTTCCTAAAAAGGCTCTCCTTGTCAATTAGCCTAAGATTTATTGGAAGGTTGTTCCATGCCCTTGCTGCCAGTACGGTGAAAGTTTTTCCACCCCGGGTTTTGTACTTGAATCGTGGAATGGTAATTAGATTTGTACCGGAAGATCTCAGGCAACGTGAGGGGTTGTAACGTATAAAACGCTTTGCAAAATAATGAGGTCCTGTATTTTTCAGGGATTTAAAAACAGTAAGGAGAAGTTTAAAAAGAATCCTTTTATGTAAAGGTAACCAGTGGAGGGTATTCAGCGCCGCTGAAGCTGATGACCTTCTAGGAAGTCCCAGCACCAGTCTGGCCGCTGCGTGTTGTATGCTTTGGAGTTTTTTTAGAGTGGATTTTTTCACTCCCGCCATTAGTTCGTTGCAGTAGTCAAGGCGGGAGAGTATTACAGCTACCGTGACTGATTTTCGTGCTGCGGTGGGGAGAAGAGTAAAGAATTTTTTTAGGGATTTTATAATTGAGAAACAACGTCCCGCAGTGATCCTGACGTGGTCATCGAAAGAAAGAGATGAGTCGAATTGCACGCCCAGGTTCCGTGCTGAAGGTACCGCACTGGGGGGAACCTCAGATCCTACGGGCCACCACTCTTTCGGACAAAAAGATAGGTTTCTACTCAGCGGGATGATTTCAGTCTTGGCACTGTTACATTTTAGGTGGTTTTTGTTAAGCCACTGGAAAACGTCCGAGAGACAGTTTTGGAAACGCAACTCTGCGCCCGCATACTCTTTGTCAATTGTGACGACAAGTTGTGTGTCGTCAGCGTATGACGTGACAAGGATCCCGTGAGATTCTATCACAGCGAGAAGGGGTGCCATATAGATGTTAAAGAAGAGAGGACTTAAGATGGACCCCTGAGGAACACCTGATGTTATTGGTTTCTCGCTGGACAGAAAGGGACCCAAGGACACAGTTTGGCACCTGTTGGATAGGAAAGATTTAACCCATCCCAAAGCTATGTCTGTCACACCGATCTCTCGCAGTCTGTTTATCAAGATGACATGTGAGATAGTGTCGAAAGCTGCTGTTAGGTCAAGCAGGATGAGGACAACCTGCTTGCCCCCATCCTGCAAGAACTTGATGGAGTCAGCTAGTTCAACTAAAGCAGTTTCGGTCGAATGACCGGAACGAAATCCCGACTGTAGAGGATGCAGAATGTTACGTGCCTCTACAAAAGTTTTTAGCTCTTCGTGTACTAACTGTTCCGTGATCTTACCCAGAACAGGTAGCAACGAGATGGGGCGCATGTTGGTAAGATCAGTGGGGGATTTGTTTTGCTTCTTCATCAGAGGCTTCACAATGGCCTTCTTCCAGTCATTGGGCACTATCCCAGATTCAAGAGATTCATTAATGATGGTGTTAATGAGGGGATTGACAATATCAATCAAGTGATGGAGAATACTGGGAGGGGAAGAGTCGGTGGGGGCTCCTGATTTGCATGCAAGGATTGCCTTACGTGTTTGTTGGAGGGAAACTGATTTAAAACTAGAGAGCGGAGGATAGTTATCTGTTACCTCTTTGGAGGTGGTTAGAGGAGGAGGGAAGTCTTTTTGGATGTTCGCAATCTTATCTACAAAAAAATCTGCGATTTGATTGCATAGGCTAACAGACGGTGGGATTTCTGGTGCAAGGGATTTGGGGTGGGTGAAAGACTTAACTATAGTGAAAATGCTTTTTTGTTTTTGCTGGGCATCATTTATAGCTTTAGTGAAAAATTCCCTTTTTGCCACTTTTATGTTGGAAAGATATATTTTCCTTTGTTGGACATAGAGTGCTCTTGCAGCCTCATCATATGTTTTTCTCCATTTTCTCTCGAGCCTTCGGCAGATAAGATGACTATCAGATAAGGCCAGAGAGAACCAGGGTGCATTGAGTTTACTTTTATGTTGTTTCGTACGTTGGCTTTTGGGTTCGAGGTTAGCCAAAACAACTTGATCCATCCAGTCATGGAAATTATGGGAGTCAAGTATCACGTCTCTGGTTGGTTCAGGGGACTTAGGTAAGGGTTGAGGGTCCTGCGTGATGCGTTGCATAACTTGCCTCCAATTAACTGTGAAGGAGGGGTGTGAACGTTTCTTGCTGAGTACAGCAGGAACTTGGATTTTGATATCAAAAGGAATGAAAAAGTGGTCAGTCCAGATTTGAGGTAACGGAGGGGATGTAGTCAAAGTTGTAAGGTTGGAACAAATACCATCAAGGGTATGTCCCGCGAGATGGGTTGCAACAGTGACACGTTGGGATAATCCAAAAATATCTAATGAATGTTGAAAGGAGATGGCGTAGGGGTCAACGCCGGACTCTAGATGCAGGTTCATATCTCCTAATAAGGTGAAGTTAGAGTACTGTAATGTAAGTGCTCCCAGGGCCTCATCTAAAGAGTCAAGAAAGGAAGAAGCGTTGCCAGGGGGACGATATATAAGACCTCCCGAAAAGGAGATGGAGGCATTAATTTTAATAGAAAAACCCATGCCCTCACAGTCTTTGAGGTGGTCGAGATCAAATGTGTGGCAGGAGAGGGTTTTTCTAATGGCAAGTGCTACCCCTCCACCACGCCCGATTGGTCTGTCGCGCCTAAAAACAGTGAAATCAGAAGGAAGGGCAATGGCAAGGTCAGGATTGCATGAGTCGGTAAGCCAGGTTTCGGTAATGAAAAGAGCGTCTAGATCGTGGTCTGATATAAGATCATGTATATCTTGGCTATGACAGGCTAAAGATCTAGCGTTTATTAGACCTCCCTTAAAATGAATGGGGGTTGTCTTTAGGGGGGGTAATAGCTCGGGTACTTCAGTGGTTAAAGTAGGGGGTTCCCATTTGCAGTATGAACAGAAAAAGGGACTGGATAGGGGATGCATGGGGGGACAATCAGTGTGATGATTGACTGTAGTGTAACGTAAAGCAGATAGAGTTTTGCTGTCGTACCTGATTGTGTGGGATGTAGGGGCAGCATGCCCTGCGCCCGGCGCGATCCGGTCGCGGACGGGCGCAGACGGGCTTGGCTTAGGCGCGGCTTCGGCGCGCATCCGGCGCGCCCGCTGCGCCAGCCCGCTGCGCCGTCTGGCCGGCTTACACATTTTATGGAAAGAGAAAAGGACGGGAGGCCAGCGCAACTAGAACGCTGTCCCCGCCTGACTTAAGATGGCGCCCACCGCCGCCGAATATCGGCAAAAGCGGCTGTGGCGAGTGAGGGCGATCGAATACTAATAGAGGTGTAACACTGATGATCCACCTACAAATGTGAACTGACGTTCAAAAATAAAACATTTGAAAACGGACCATTTTCCACATTTCTGAAGCATGACGTAATGGGGGGGTGTTATCTCTTTTGTCGAAAATCAGCCGTTTTTGCTCGAACATTAAATGCCTCCAAATGGTATTTAATTAACTTCCCGAGCCCCTGGAAGCATGAAAATCACTTTAAACATGCTAATTTTAGCTCTAACACTGATGATCCACCTACAAATGTGAACTGACGTTCAAAAATAAAACATTTGAAAACGGACCATTTTCCACATTTCTGAAGCATGACGTAATGGGGGGGTGTTATCTCTTTTGTCGAAAATCAGCCGTTTTTGCTCGAACATTAAATGCCTCCAAATGGTATTTAATTAACTTCCCGGGGTGAAGAAACCCTTTTTGAGAACTCAGAGTGAGTAAATTGGCCATTTTCATGCACTTTTAACCATTCCATAAATCTTGTGTTTTGGGCCCCTGGAAGCATGAAAATCACTTTAAACATGCTAATTTTAGCTCTAACACTGATGATCCACCTACAAATGTGAACTGACGTTCAAAAATAAAACATTTGAAAACGGACCATTTTCCACATTTCTGAAGCATGACGTAATGGGGGGGTGTTATCTCTTTTGTCGAAAATCAGCCGTTTTTGCTCGAACATTAAATGCCTCCAAATGGTATTTAATTAACTTCCCGGGGTGAAGAAACCCTTTTTGAGAACTCAGAGTGAGTAAATTGGCCATTTTCATGCACTTTTAACCATTCCATAAATCTTGTGTTTTGGGCCCCTGGAAGCATGAAAATCACTTTAAACATGCTAATTTTAGCTCTAACACTGATGATCCACCTACAAATGTGAACTGACGTTCAAAAATAAAACATTTGAAAACGGACCATTTTCCACATTTCTGAAGCATGACGTAATGGGGGGGTGTTATCTCTTTTGTCGAAAATCAGCCGTTTTTGCTCGAACATTAAATGCCTCCAAATGGTATTTAATTAACTTCCCGAGCCCCTGGAAGCATGAAAATCACTTTAAACATGCAAATTTTAGCTCTAACACTGATGATCCACCTACAAATGTGAACTGACGTTCAAAAATAAAACATTTGAAAATGGACCATTTTCCACATTTCTGAAGCATGACGTAATGGGGGGGTGTTATCTCTTTTGTCGAAAATCAGCCGTTTTTGCTCGAACATTAAATGCCTCCAAATGGTATTTAATTAACTTCCCGAGCCCCTGGAAGCATGAAAATCACTTTAAACATGCTAATTTTAGCTCTAACACTGATGATCCACCTACAAATGTGAACTGACGTTCAAAAATAAAACATTTGAAAACGGACCATTTTCCACATTTCTGAAGCATGACGTAATGGGGGGGTGTTATCTCTTTTGTCGAAAATCAGCCGTTTTTGCTCGAACATTAAATGCCTCCAAATGGTATTTAATTAACTTCCCGGGGTGAAGAAACCCTTTTTGAGAACTCAGAGTGAGTAAATTGGCCATTTTCATGCACTTTTAACCATTCCATAAATCTTGTGTTTTGGGCCCCTGGAAGCATGAAAATCACTTTAAACATGCTAATTTTAGCTCTAACACTGATGATCCACCTACAAATGTGAACTGACGTTCAAAAATAAAACATTTGAAAACGGACCATTTTCCACATTTCTGAAGCATGACGTAATGGGGGGGTGTTATCTCTTTTGTCGAAAATCAGCCGTTTTTGCTCGAACATTAAATGCCTCCAAATGGTATTTAATTAACTTCCCGGGGTGAAGAAACCCTTTTTGAGAACTCAGAGTGAGTAAATTGGCCATTTTCATGCACTTTTAACCATTCCATAAATCTTGTGTTTTGGGCCCCTGGAAGCATGAAAATCACTTTAAACATGCTAATTTTAGCTCTAACACTGATGATCCACCTACAAATGTGAACTGACGTTCAAAAATAAAACATTTGAAAACGGACCATTTTCCACATTTCTGAAGCATGACGTAATGGGGGGGTGTTATCTCTTTTGTCGAAAATCAGCCGTTTTTGCTCGAACATTAAATGCCTCCAAATGGTATTTAATTAACTTCCCGGGGTGAAGAAACCCTTTTTGAGAACTCAGAGTGAGTAAATTGGCCATTTTCATGCACTTTTAACCATTCCATAAATCTTGTGTTTTGGGCCCCTGGAAGCATGAAAATCACTTTTAACATGCTAATTTTAGCTCTAACACTGATGATCCACCTACAAATGTGAACTGACGTTCAAAAATAAAACATTTGAAAACGGACCATTTTCCACATTTCTGAAGCATGACGTAATGGGGGGGTGTTATCTCTTTTGTCGAAAATCAGCCGTTTTTGCTCGAACATTAAATGCCTCCAAATGGTATTTAATTAACTTCCCGGGGTGAAGAAACCCTTTTTGAGAACTCAGAGTGAGTAAATTGGCCATTTTCATGCACTTTTAACCATTCCATAAATCTTGTGTTTTGGGCCCCTGGAAGCATGAAAATCACTTTAAACATGCTAATTTTAGCTCTAACACGGATGATCCACCTACAAATGTGAACTGACGTTCAAAAATAAAACATTTGAAAACGGACCATTTTCCACATTTCTGAAGCATGACGTAATGGGGGGGTGTTATCTCTTTTGTCGAAAATCAGCCGTTTTTGCTCGAACATTAAATGCCTCCAAATGGTATTTAATTAACTTCCCGGGGTGAAGAAACCCTTTTTGAGAACTCAGAGTGAGTAAATTGGCCATTTTCATGCACTTTTAACCATTCCATAAATCTTGTGTTTTGGGCCCCTGGAAGCATGAAAATCACTTTAAACATGCTAATTTTAGCTCTAACACTGATGATCCACCTACAAATGTGAACTGACGTTCAAAAATAAAACATTTGAAAACGGACCATTTTCCACATTTCTGAAGCATGACGTAATGGGGGGGTGTTATCTCTTTTGTCGAAAATCAGCCGTTTTTGCTCGAACATTAAATGCCTCCAAATGGTATTTATTTCACTTCCTGAGCCCCTGGAAGCATGAAATTCACTTTAAACATGCTAATTTTAGCTCTAACACTGATGATCCACCTACAAATGTGAACTGACGTTCAAAAATAAAACATTTGAAAACGGACCATTTTCCACATTTCTGAAGCATGACGTAATGGGGGGGTGTTATCTCTTTTGTCGAAAATCAGCCGTTTTTGCTCGAACATTAAATGCCTCCAAATGGTATTTAATTAACTTCCGGAGCCCCTGGAAGCATGAAAATCACTTTAAACATGCTAATTTTAGCTCTAACACTGATGATCCACCTACAAATGTGAACTGACGTTCAAAAATAAAACATTTGAAAACGGACCATTTTCCACATTTCTGAAGCATGACGTAATGGGGGGGTGTTATCTCTTTTGTCGAAAATCAGCCGTTTTTGCTCGAACATTAAATGCCTCCAAATGGTATTTAATTAACTTCCCGGGGTGAAGAAACCCTTTTTGAGAACTCAGAGTGAGTAAATTGGCCATTTTCATGCACTTTTAACCATTCCATAAATCTTGTGTTTTGGGCCCCTGGAAGCATGAAAATCACTTTAAACATGCTAATTTTAGCTCTAACACTGATGATCCACCTACAAATGTGAACTGACGTTCAAAAATAAAACATTTGAAAACGGACCATTTTCCACATTTCTGAAGCATGACGTAATGGGGGGGTGTTATCTCTTTTGTCGAAAATCAGCCGTTTTTGCTTGAACATTAAATGCCTCCAAATGGTATTTAATTAACTTCCCGGGGTGAAGAAACCCTTTTTGAGAACTCAGAGTGAGTAAATTGGCCATTTTCATGCACTTTTAACCATTCCATAAATCTTGTGTTTTGGGCCCCTGGAAGCATGAAAATCACTTTAAACATGCTAATTTTAGCTCTAACACTGATGATCCACCTACAAATGTGAACTGACGTTCAAAAATAAAACATTTGAAAACGGACCATTTTCCACATTTCTGAAGCATGACGTAATGGGGGGGTGTTATCTCTTTTGTCGAAAATCAGCCGTTTTTGCTCGAACATTAAATGCCTCCAAATGGTATTTAATTAACTTCCCGAGCCCCTGGAAGCATGAAAATCACTTTAAACATGCTAATTTTAGCTCTAACACTGATGATCCACCTACAAATGTGAACTGACGTTCAAAAATAAAACATTTGAAAACGGACCATTTTCCACATTTCTGAAGCATGACGTAATGGGGGGGTGTTATCTCTTTTGTCGAAAATCAGCCGTTTTTGCTCGAACATTAAATGCCTCCAAATGGTATTTAATTAACTTCCCGGGGTGAAGAAACCCTTTTTGAGAACTCAGAGTGAGTAAATTGGCCATTTTCATGCACTTTTAACCATTCCATAAATCTTGTGTTGGGCCCCTGGAAGCATGAAAATCACTTTAAACATGCTAATTTTAGCTCTAACACTGATGATCCACCTACAAATGTGAACTGACGTTCAAAAATAAAACATTTGAAAACGGACCATTTTCCACATTTCTGAAGCATGACGTAATGGGGGGGTGTTATCTCTTTTGTCGAAAATCAGCCGTTTTTGCTCGAACATTAAATGCCTCCAAATGGTATTTAATTAACTTCCCGGGGTGAAGAAACCCTTTTTGAGAACTCAGAGTGAGTAAATTGGCCATTTTCATGCACTTTTAACCATTTCATAAATCTTGTGTTTTGGGCCCCTGGAAGCATGAAAATCACTTTAAACATGCTAATTTTAGCTCTAACACTGATGATCCACCTACAAATGTGAACTGACGTTCAAAAATAAAACATTTGAAAACGGACCATTTTCCACATTTCTGAAGCATGACGTAATGGGGGGGTGTTATCTCTTTTGTCGAAAATCAGCCGTTTTTGCTCGAACATTAAATGCCTCCAAATGGTATTTAATTAACTTCCCGGGGTGAAGAAACCCTTTTTGAGAACTCAGAGTGAGTAAATTGGCCATTTTCATGCACTTTTAACCATTCCATAAATCTTGTGTTTTGGGCCCCTGGAAGCATGAAAATCACTTTAAACATGCTAATTTTAGCTCTAACACTGATGATCCACCTACAAATGTGAACTGACGTTCAAAAATAAAACATTTGAAAACGGACCATTTTCCACATTTCTGAAGCATGACGTAATGGGGGGGTGTTATCTCTTTTGTCGAAAATCAGCCGTTTTTGCTCGAACATTAAATGCCTCCAAATGGTATTTAATTAACTTCCCGAGCCCCTGGAAGCATGAAAATCACTTTAAACATGCTAATTTTAGCTCTAACACTGATGATCCACCTACAAATGTGAACTGACGTTCAAAAATAAAACATTTGAAAACGGACCATTTTCCACATTTCTGAAGCATGACGTAATGGGGGGGTGTTATCTCTTTTGTCGAAAATCAGCCGTTTTTGCTCGAACATTAAATGCCTCCAAATGGTATTTAATTAACTTCCCGGGGTGAAGAAACCCTTTTTGAGAACTCAGAGTGAGTAAATTGGCCATTTTCATGCACTTTTAACCATTCCATAAATCTTGTGTTTTGGGCCCCTGGAAGCATGAAAATCACTTTAAACATGCTAATTTTAGCTCTAACACTGATGATCCACCTACAAATGTGAACTGACGTTCAAAAATAAAACATTTGAAAACGGACCATTTTCCACATTTCTGAAGCATGACGTAATGGGGGGGTGTTATCTCTTTTGTCGAAAATCAGCCGTTTTTGCTCGAACATTAAATGCCTCCAAATGGTATTTAATTAACTTCCCGGGGTGAAGAAACCCTTTTTGAGAACTCAGAGTGAGTAAATTGGCCATTTTCATGCACTTTTAACCATTCCATAAATCTTGTGTTTTGGGCCCCTGGAAGCATGAAAATCACTTTAAACATGCTAATTTTAGCTCTAACACTGATGATCCACCTACAAATGTGAACTGACGTTCAAAAATAAAACATTTGAAAACGGACCATTTTCCACATTTCTGAAGCATGACGTAATGGGGGGGTGTTATCTCTTTTGTCGAAAATCAGCCGTTTTTGCTCGAACATTAAATGCCTCCAAATGGTATTTAATTAACTTCCCGAGCCCCTGGAAGCATGAAAATCACTTTAAACATGCTAATTTTAGCTCTAACACTGATGATCCACCTACAAATGTGAACTGACGTTCAAAAATAAAACATTTGAAAACGGACCATTTTCCACATTTCTGAAGCATGACGTAATGGGGGGGTGTTATCTCTTTTGTCGAAAATCAGCCGTTTTTGCTCGAACATTAAATGCCTCCAAATGGTATTTAATTAACTTCCCGAGCCCCTGGAAGCATGAAAATCACTTTAAACATGCTAATTTTAGCTCTAACACTGATGATCCACCTACAAATGTGAACTGACGTTCAAAAATAAAACATTTGAAAACGGACCATTTTCCACATTTCTGAAGCATGACGTAATGGGGGGGTGTTATCTCTTTTGTCGAAAATCAGCCGTTTTTGCTCGAACATTAAATGCCTCCAAATGGTATTTAATTAACTTCCCGGGGTGAAGAAACCCTTTTTGAGAACTCAGAGTGAGTAAATTGGCCATTTTCATGCACTTTTAACCATTCCATAAATCTTGTGTTTTGGGCCCCTGGAAGCATGAAAATCACTTTAAACATGCTAATTTTAGCTCTAACACTGATGATCCACCTACAAATGTGAACTGACGTTCAAAAATAAAACATTTGAAAACGGACCATTTTCCACATTTCTGAAGCATGACGTAATGGGGGGGTGTTATCTCTTTTGTCGAAAATCAGCCGTTTTTGCTCGAACATTAAATGCCTCCAAATGGTATTTAATTAACTTCCCGGGGTGAAGAAACCCTTTTTGAGAACTCAGAGTGAGTAAATTGGCCATTTTCATGCACTTTTAACCATTCCATAAATCTTGTGTTTTGGGCCCCTGGAAGCATGAAAATCACTTTAAACATGCTAATTTTAGCTCTAACACTGATGATCCACCTACAAATGTGAACTGACGTTCAAAAATAAAACATTTGAAAACGGACCATTTTCCACATTTCTGAAGCATGACGTAATGGGGGGGTGTTATCTCTTTTGTCGAAAATCAGCCGTTTTTGCTCGAACATTAAATGCCTCCAAATGGTATTTAATTAACTTCCCGAGCCCCTGGAAGCATGAAAATCACTTTAAACATGCTAATTTTAGCTCTAACACTGATGATCCACCTACAAATGTGAACTGACGTTCAAAAATAAAACATTTGAAAACGGACCATTTTCCACATTTCTGAAGCATTGAATTGAATTGAATTGAATTGAAAATTCCATTTATATAGCGCATAACCACCCGAAGGCCTCGCAGCGCTAGGGACTGAATTCTGTGTGCGACTGCAGGGAAAGATTAGTGCGCTTTTGAGAACAGATGGGTTTTCAGTTCTCTCCTAAATGACATCAGGTTGCTGTTTTTCCTGAGGGACAGGGGTAGGGAGTTCCATGCCTTCGCCGCTGAATAGGTGAAAGAGCGGCCGCCCCATCGAGCTCTCTTGATTTTTACTTTTGTTGCCAGGTGCAGTGAAGCTGAACGTAGGGTTCTAAGAGGTACATACGGCGGTACTAGAGGGTACAGTACTGCCGGGCCAGTTTGATGGAGGGATTTGTGCAGGATGCACATGGCCTTGAATAGTGATCTTGAGGCCACTGGAAGCCAGTGAAGCTCCTTTAGGGCATTTCTCGCTGACTGCCAGCGGGGGATATTAAACAGTAAGCGGGCGGCGCAATTTTGAGTGACCTGAAGTTTTTTTGTCACTGATGCCGGGGCCCCAAGATATAAAACGTTTCCGTAATCCAGGCGGGAGAGAATCAGGGCCTGGACCATGACCCTCCTCGCCTGGAATGGGAGCAGAGGGAGCACTTTCCGGAGCATTTTCATTAGCCCTATGCATACCGAGGCAGTGATAGTAGCTTGGGACGAGAAGTCTAGCGCTCTGTCCAACCAGACTCCCAGACTCTTTATCTGCTCTTTAGGAGGGGGGGGAGTACCGAGACACAGAGGCCAATCATCCAAGAAGGAGGTAGGGGAGGAATTGCCAAGCACCATGATCTCGGTCTTCTCCCCATTGAGCTTAAGGTGGGAAAGTTGCATCCACCCAGCTACAGCTTCCAGACATGGACCCAAAGTGTTCGACGAACCCCCCTCGTGGTCCAAAGAGACCACGAGTTGAGTGTCGTCAGCGTAGGTGACAATCCGCACACCAAAAGGGAGAACGATCTTCTCCAGAGGCTGCATATAAACATTAAACAGCGTGGGGCTCAGGGAGGAGCCCTGAGGAACCCCACAACTGAGAAGATGTTTTGATGATGTCACCTCGCCCTCAAATACCTGGAAGAAGCGTTCCTCCAAAAAGGAGGTCAGCCACAACAGGGCCGCACCCGACACTCCCAAGCCACTCAAGCGATGTAATAATGTGGCATGGTTCACAGTGTCGAATGCGGCACTGAGGTCCAAGAGTATGATGGCTGTTTTACCACCTTGGTCCATTATGGCTCTCGCTGCCTCCGTGACCGCTAAAAGAGCGGTCTCAGTGCCATGTTGTGGGCGAAACCCTGTTTGGGAGACCTGAAGCAATTTGTTGGATTCCAGATATTCCCCTAAGGCTTTGTTGATATGCCTCTCCAGCAACTTACTCATCCATGGAAGCAGCGAGATAGGGCGAAAATTGGATAGATTGTTAGGGTCCAAATTCGGTTTTTTTAACAAGGCCCTTACCATTGCACACTTCCAGGCGGCTGGTACAGAGTTGGAGGTAATGGAGGTATTAAGAGCCTCCATCAAACAGGGGCGGATGGTATCCATTGCTTTGACTAAGGTCTGGGGTGGAGCCGGGTCATTTGGGGATCCAGAGGTAACCTTCTGAGCAAGAGAGTCTAAGGTATTAGGGTCCAGGAGTGGAAAGGTAACCAAGGAGCAGGAAGGGGGCAAATCTGAATCTGAGGTGGGCAGTGGATTAGTGCCCCCATCATTTGCTGCTAATTGGGAATATATGGCCTGAATCTTCTGTGAGAAGAAAGTGGCAAGATCCTCACAGCGGGCCTGCGCCCCCTCTGATATAGGTCTCTCAACAGGAAGAGATATCAGAGATTTAGCGATCTTAAAAATTTCCCTCGGTGAATTAGCTGCCATATTAATTTTATTTTCATAAAACTTGGCTTGAGCAAGTTTTATCTCCCTCTTGTAGTGCTTTATAACTGCCCTGTACTCCAATTTTTTAGATTGAGAGCGGTCTTTCCTCCAGGCTCTCTCCGCTTTCCGGCATGTTTGTTTCAGGGCCCTAAGGGCGAGAGAGTACCAGGGAGCAACTTTGGGCCTTCTGATTGTTTGCAGGGAGCGTTTTGGAAGGACTCGATCTAGAGAATTGGAGATCCAGTTATGAAAATTATGGACTGCTAGGTCAGGATTCTCTGTTTTTTGGGGCAGTTGTTCGGAGAGGGCCTGTTCCCAGGTGTGAATTGGAAGCGCGCTCCATTTCCTACCCCAATGCCTAGTATGGGGTGCAGAGATAATGGGAATGTTGATGGACCATGTAATGGGAATTAGACAATGGTCAGACCATGGCAGTGGTACAGGTGCTTCCACTGAGAGCGTGTCCAAATTACTGAAAACATGGTCCAGCAGATGGCCCCTGTTATGTGTCGGCTGAAACCCCTTTTGGGTAAGACCAATGGCCTGGAGGCTAGAGCGGAGGTTGTTAGCAGCGACATTGAGGGGATCGTCTAAATGCAGATTTAGATCACCCAGCAAAGTGAAATTGGCAGAGGTAAGTACAGAGTTGGCGGCTAAATCTGTTATGTTGGCAATAAAATCACCAGAAGCGCCTGGTGGTCGATAAGCCAAGATCCCAGAAAAGGTAGTAGTCGGAGACAGACATAATGAGAAATATAGGATTTCACACGATGAAGAGGTGTAGGGGGTGATGCGACAGCTATACGTATCTTTATAAATAATAGCTAGTCCTCCACCCCTGCCTGTCTGACGATTATGACATTTGATGGTATAGCCTTGAGGAATGGCCCACACTACTGTGGGATTATTGTGGGGCTGGAGCCATGTCTCTGTTAGGAAGAGAGCCTCTGGGTTGTGCTCCTGAATCAACAGCGCCAACTCAGTATGATGCTTTGAGAGAGAACGGCAGTTGAGGAGGAGCAACTTCAAGGTATACAAGGGCTGGCGGTCCACTCTAATGGGTGGAGAAAAGCCCCAGTTGCAGCCTTTGCAACGCAAATGGGTGGGATAAGGAGGGCCAATAATAGGACAAGAAGAAACGTTAGTGGGTCGCAGGGCATGCAGCGTAGGAGCACTGTATACAATGCGGCGCCCTACCATAATTCCAGACCACGAAGCCCGAAGCGTCTGAACGTAATGGGGGGGTGTTATCTCTTTTGTCGAAAATCAGCCGTTTTTGCTCGAACATTAAATGCCTCCAAATGGTATTTAATTAACTTCCCGGGGTGAAGAAACCCTTTTTGAGAACTCAGAGTGAGTAAATTGGCCATTTTCATGCACTTTTAACCATTCCATAAATCTTGTGTTTTGGGCCCCTGGAAGCATGAAAATCACTTTAAACATGCTAATTTTAGCTTTAACACTGATGATCCACCTACAAATGTGAACTGACGTTCAAAAATAAAACATTTGAAAACGGACCATTTTCCACATTTCTGAAGCATGACGTAATGGGGGGGTGTTATCTCTTTTGTCGAAAATCAGCCGTTTTTGCTCGAACATTAAATGCCTCCAAATGGTATTTAATTAACTTCCCGAGCCCCTGGAAGCATGAAAATCACTTTAAACATGCTAATTTTAGCTCTAACACTGATGATCCACCTACAAATGTGAACTGACGTTCAAAAATAAAACATTTGAAAACGGACCATTTTCCACATTTCTGAAGCATGACGTAATGGGGGGGTGTTATCTCTTTTGTCGAAAATCAGCCGTTTTTGCTCGAACATTAAATGCCTCCAAATGGTATTTAATTAACTTCCCGGGGTGAAGAAACCCTTTTTGAGAACTCAGAGTGAGTAAATTGGCCATTTTCATGCACTTTTAACCATTCCATAAATCTTGTGTTTTGGGCCCCTGGAAGCATGAAAATCACTTTAAACATGCTAATTTTAGCTCTAACACTGATGATCCACCTACAAATGTGAACTGACGTTCAAAAATAAAACATTTGAAAACGGACCATTTTCCACATTTCTGAAGCATGACGTAATGGGGGGGGTGTTATCTCTTTTGTCGAAAATCAGCCGTTTTTGCTCGAACATTAAATGCCTCCAAATGGTATTTAATTAACTTACTGAGCCCCTGAAAGCATGAAAATCACTTTAAACATGCTAATTTTAGCTCTAACACTGATGATCCACCTACAAATGTGAACTGACGTTCAAAAATAAAACATTTGAAAACGGACCATTTTCCACATTTCTGAAGCATGACGTAATGGGGGGGTGTTATCTCTTTTGTCGAAAATCAGCCGTTTTTGCTCGAACATTAAATGCCTCCAAATGGTATTTAATTAACTTCCCGGGGTGAAGAAACCCTTTTTGAGAACTCAGAGTGAGTAAATTGGCCATTTTCATGCACTTTTAACCATTCCATAAATCTTGTGTTTTGGGCCCCTGGAAGCATGAAAATCACTTTAAACATGCTAATTTTAGCTCTAACACTGATGATCCACCTACAAATGTGAACTGACGTTCAAAAATAAAACATTTGAAAACGGACCATTTTCCACATTTCTGAAGCATGACGTAATGGGGGGGTGTTATCTCTTTTGTCGAAAATCAGCCGTTTTTGCTCGAACATTAAATGCCTCCAAATGGTATTTAATTAACTTCCCAGGGTGAAGAAACCCTTTTTGAGAACTCAGAGTGAGTAAATTGGCCATTTTCATGCACTTTTAACCATTCCATAAATCTTGTGTTTTGGGCCCCTGGAAGCATGAAAATCACTTTAAACATGCTAATTTTAGCTCTAACACTGATGATCCACCTACAAATGTGAACTGACGTTCAAAAATAAAACATTTGAAAACGGACCATTTTCCACATTTCTGAAGCATGACGTAATGGGGGGGTGTTATCTCTTTTGTCGAAAATCAGCCGTTTTTGCTCGAACATTAAATGCCTCCAAATGGTATTTAATTAACTTCCCGAGCCCCTGGAAGCATGAAAATCACTTTAAACATGCTAATTTTAGCTCTAACACTGATGATCCACCTACAAATGTGAACTGACGTTCAAAAATAAAACATTTGAAAACGGACCATTTTCCACATTTCTGAAGCATGACGTAATGGGGGGGTGTTATCTCTTTTGTCGAAAATCAGCCGTTTTTGCTCGAACATTAAATGCCTCCAAATGGTATTTAATTAACTTCCCGAGCCCCTGGAAGCATGAAAATCACTTTAAACATGCTAATTTTAGCTCTAACACTGATGATCCACCTACAAATGTGAACTGACGTTCAAAAATAAAACATTTGAAAACGGACCATTTTCCACATTTCTGAAGCATGACGTAATGGGGGGGTGTTATCTCTTTTGTCGAAAATCAGCCGTTTTTGCTCGAACATTAAATGCCTCCAAATGGTATTTAATTAACTTCCCGGGGTGAAGAAACCCTTTTTGAGAACTCAGAGTGAGTAAATTGGCCATTTTCATGCACTTTTAACCATTCCATAAATCTTGTGTTTTGGGCCCCTGGAAGCATGAAAATCACTTTAAACATGCTAATTTTAGCTCTAACACTGATGATCCACCTACAAATGTGAACTGACGTTCAAAAATAAAACATTTGAAAACGGACCATTTTCCACATTTCTGAAGCATGACGTAATGGGGGGGTGTTATCTCTTTTGTCGAAAATCAGCCGTTTTTGCTCGAACATTAAATGCCTCCAAATGGTATTTAATTAACTTCCCGGGGTGAAGAAACCCTTTTTGAGAACTCAGAGTGAGTAAATTGGCCATTTTCATGCACTTTTAACCATTCCATAAATCTTGTGTTTTGGGCCCCTGGAAGCATGAAAATCACTTTAAACATGCTAATTTTAGCTCTAACACTGATGATCCACCTACAAATGTGAACTGACGTTCAAAAATAAAACATTTGAAAACGGACCATTTTCCACATTTCTGAAGCATGACGTAATGGGGGGGTGTTATCTCTTTTGTCGAAAATCAGCCGTTTTTGCTCGAACATTAAATGCCTCCAAATGGTATTTAATTAACTTCCCGAGCCCCTGGAAGCATGAAAATCACTTTAAACATGCTAATTTTAGCTCTAACACTGATGATCCACCTACAAATGTGAACTGACGTTCAAAAATAAAACATTTGAAAACGGACCATTTTCCACATTTCTGAAGCATGACGTAATGGGGGGGTGTTATCTCTTTTGTCGAAAATCAGCCGTTTTTGCTCGAACATTAAATGCCTCCAAATGGTATTTATTTCACTTCCCGAGCCCCTGGAAGCATGAAAATCACTTTAAACATGCTAATTTTAGCTCTAACACTGATGATCCACCTACAAATGTGAACTGACGTTCAAAAATAAAACATTTGAAAACGGACCATTTTCCACATTTCTGAAGCATGACGTAATGGGGGGGTGTTATCTCTTTTGTCGAAAATCAGCCGTTTTTGCTCGAACATTAAATGCCTCCAAATGGTATTTAATTAACTTCCCGAGCCCCTGGAAGCATGAAAATCACTTTAAACATGCTAATTTTAGCTCTAACACTGATGATCCACCTACAAATGTGAACTGACGTTCAAAAATAAAACATTTGAAAACGGACCATTTTCCACATTTCTGAAGCATGACGTAATGGGGGGGTGTTATCTCTTTTGTCGAAAATCAGCCGTTTTTGCTCGAACATTAAATGCCTCCAAATGGTATTTAATTAACTTCCCGAGCCCCTGGAAGCATGAAAATCACTTTAAACATGCTAATTTTAGCTCTAACACTGATGATCCACCTACAAATGTGAACTGACGTTCAAAAATAAAACATTTGAAAACGGACCATTTTCCACATTTCTGAAGCATGACGTAATGGGGGGGTGTTATCTCTTTTGTCGAAAATCAGCCATTTTTGCTCGAACATTAAATGCCTCCAAATGGTATTTAATTAACTTCCCGGGGTGAAGAAACCCTTTTTGAGAACTCAGAGTGAGTAAATTGGCCATTTTCATGCACTTTTAACCATTCCATAAATCTTGTGTTTTGGGCCCCTGGAAGCATGAAAATCACTTTAAACATGCTAATTTTAGCTCTAACACTGATGATCCACCTACAAATGTGAACTGACGTTCAAAAATAAAACATTTGAAAACGGACCATTTTCCACATTTCTGAAGCATGACGTAATGGGGGGGTGTTATCTCTTTTGTCGAAAATCAGCCGTTTTTGCTCGAACATTAAATGCCTCCAAATGGTATTTAATTAACTTCCCGGGGTGAAGAAACCCTTTTTGAGAACTCAGAGTGAGTAAATTGGCCATTTTCATGCACTTTTAACCATTCCATAAATCTTGTGTTTTGGGCCCCTGGAAGCATGAAAATCACTTTAAACATGCTAATTTTAGCTCTAACACTGATGATCCACCTACAAATGTGAACTGACGTTCAAAAATAAAACATTTGAAAACGGACCATTTTCCACATTTCTGAAGCATGACGTAATGGGGGGGTGTTATCTCTTTTGTCGAAAATCAGCCGTTTTTGCTCGAACATTAAATGCCTCCAAATGGTATTTAATTAACTTCCCGGGGTGAAGAAACCCTTTTTGAGAACTCAGAGTGAGTAAATTGGCCATTTTCATGCACTTTTAACCATTCCATAAATCTTGTGTTTTGGGCCCCTGGAAGCATGAAAATCACTTTAAACATGCTAATTTTAGCTCTAACACTGATGATCCACCTACAAATGTGAACTGACGTTCAAAAATAAAACATTTGAAAACGGACCATTTTCCACATTTCTGAAGCATGACGTAATGGGGGGGTGTTATCTCTTTTGTCGAAAATCAGCCGTTTTTGCTCGAACATTAAATGCCTCCAAATGGTATTTAATTAACTTCCCGAGCCCCTGGAAGCATGAAAATCACTTTAAACATGCTAATTTTAGCTCTAACACTGATGATCCACCTACAAATGTGAACTGACGTTCAAAAATAAAACATTTGAAAACGGACCATTTTCCACATTTCTGAAGCATGACGTAATGGGGGGGTGTTATCTCTTTTGTCGAAAATCAGCCGTTTTTGCTCGAACATTAAATGCCTCCAAATGGTATTTAATTAACTTCCCGGGGTGAAGAAACCCTTTTTGAGAACTCAGAGTGAGTAAATTGGCCATTTTCATGCACTTTTAACCATTCCATAAATCTTGTGTTTTGGGCCCCTGGAAGCATGAAAATCACTTTAAACATGCTAATTTTAGCTCTAACACTGATGATCCACCTACAAATGTGAACTGACGTTCAAAAATAAAACATTTGAAAACGGACCATTTTCCACATTTCTGAAGCATGACGTAATGGGGGGGTGTTATCTCTTTTGTCGAAAATCAGCCGTTTTTGCTCGAACATTAAATGCCTCCAAATGGTATTTAATTAACTTCCCGGGGTGAAGAAACCCTTTTTGAGAACTCAGAGTGAGTAAATTGGCCATTTTCATGCACTTTTAACCATTCCATAAATCTTGTGTTTTGGGCCCCTGGAAGCATGAAAATCACTTTAAACATGCTAATTTTAGCTCTAACACTGATGATCCACCTACAAATGTGAACTGACGTTCAAAAATAAAACATTTGAAAACGGACCATTTTCCACATTTCTGAAGCATGACGTAATGGGGGGGTGTTATCTCTTTTGTCGAAAATCAGCCGTTTTTGCTCGAACATTAAATGCCTCCAAATGGTATTTAATTAACTTCCCGGGGTGAAGAAACCCTTTTTGAGAACTCAGAGTGAGTAAATTGGCCATTTTCATGCACTTTTAACCATTCCATAAATCTTGTGTTTTGGGCCCCTGGAAGCATGAAAATCACTTTAAACATGCTAATTTTAGCTCTAACACTGATGATCCACCTACAAATGTGAACTGACGTTCAAAAATAAAACATTTGAAAACGGACCATTTTCCACATTTCTGAAGCATGACGTAATGGGGGGGTGTTATCTCTTTTGTCGAAAATCAGCCGTTTTTGCTCGAACATTAAATGCCTCCAAATGGTATTTAATTAACTTCCCGAGCCCCTGGAAGCATGAAAATCACTTTAAACATGCTAATTTTAGCTCTAACACTGATGATCCACCTACAAATGTGAACTGACGTTCAAAAATAAAACATTTGAAAATGGACCATTTTCCACATTTCTGAAGCATGACGTAATGGGGGGGTGTTATCTCTTTTGTCGAAAATCAGCCGTTTTTGCTCGAACATTAAATGCCTCCAAATGGTATTTAATTAACTTCCCGAGCCCCTGGAAGCATGAAAATCACTTTAAACATGCTAATTTTAGCTCTAACACTGATGATCCACCTACAAATGTGAACTGACGTTCAAAAATAAAACATTTGAAAACGGACCATTTTCCACATTTCTGAAGCATGACGTAATGGGGGGGTGTTATCTCTTTTGTCGAAAATCAGCCGTTTTTGCTCGAACATTAAATGCCTCCAAATGGTATTTAATTAACTTCCCGGGGTGAAGAAACCCTTTTTGAGAACTCAGAGTGAGTAAATTGGCCATTTTCATGCACTTTTAACCATTCCATAAATCTTGTGTTTTGGGCCCCTGGAAGCATGAAAATCACTTTAAACATGCTAATTTTAGCTCTAACACTGATGATCCACCTACAAATGTGAACTGACGTTCGAAAATAAAACATTTGAAAACGGACCATTTTCCACATTTCTGAAGCATGACGTAATGGGGGGGTGTTATCTCTTTTGTCGAAAATCAGCCGTTTTTGCTCGAACATTAAATGCCTCCAAATGGTATTTAATTAACTTCCCGGGGTGAAGAAACCCTTTTTGAGAACTCAGAGTGAGTAAATTGGCCATTTTCATGCACTTTTAACCATTCCATAAATCTTGTGTTTTGGGCCCCTGGAAGCATGAAAATCACTTTAAACATGCTAATTTTAGCTCTAACACTGATGATCCACCTACAAATGTGAACTGACGTTCAAAAATAAAACATTTGAAAACGGACCATTTTCCACATTTCTGAAGCATGACGTAATGGGGGGGTGTTATCTCTTTTGTCGAAAATCAGCCGTTTTTGCTCGAACATTAAATGCCTCCAAATGGTATTTAATTAACTTCCCGGGGTGAAGAAACCCTTTTTGAGAACTCAGAGTGAGTAAATTGGCCATTTTCATGCACTTTTAACCATTCCATAAATCTTGTGTTTTGGGCCCCTGGAAGCATGAAAATCACTTTTAACATGCTAATTTTAGCTCTAACACTGATGATCCACCTACAAATGTGAACTGACGTTCAAAAATAAAACATTTGAAAACGGACCATTTTCCACATTTCTGAAGCATGACGTAATGGGGGGGTGTTATCTCTTTTGTCGAAAATCAGCCGTTTTTGCTCGAACATTAAATGCCTCCAAATGGTATTTAATTAACTTCCCGGGGTGAAGAAACCCTTTTTGAGAACTCAGAGTGAGTAAATTGGCCATTTTCATGCACTTTTAACCATTCCATAAATCTTGTGTTTTGGGCCCCTGGAAGCATGAAAATCACTTTAAACATGCTAATTTTAGCTCTAACACTGATGATCCACCTACAAATGTGAACTGACGTTCAAAAATAAAACATTTGAAAACGGACCATTTTCCACATTTCTGAAGCATGACGTAATGGGGGGGTGTTATCTCTTTTGTCGAAAATCAGCCGTTTTTGCTCGAACATTAAATGCCTCCAAATGGTATTTAATTAACTTCCCGGGGTGAAGAAACCCTTTTTGAGAACTCAGAGTGAGTAAATTGGCCATTTTCATGCACTTTTAACCATTCCATAAATCTTGTGTTTTGGGCCCCTGGAAGCATGAAAATCACTTTAAACATGCTAATTTTAGCTCTAACACTGATGATCCACCTACAAATGTGAACTGACGTTCAAAAATAAAACATTTGAAAACGGACCATTTTCCACATTTCTGAAGCATGACGTAATGGGGGGGTGTTATCTCTTTTGTCGAAAATCAGCCGTTTTTGCTCGAACATTAAATGCCTCCAAATGGTATTTATTTCACTTCCTGAGCCCCTGGAAGCATGAAAATCACTTTAAACATGCTAATTTTAGCTCTAACACTGATGATCCACCTACAAATGTGAACTGACGTTCAAAAATAAAACATTTGAAAACGGACCATTTTCCACATTTCTGAAGCATGACGTAATGGGGGGGTGTTATCTCTTTTGTCGAAAATCAGCCGTTTTTGCTCGAACATTAAATGCCTCCAAATGGTATTTAATTAACTTCCCGAGCCCCTGGAAGCATGAAAATCACTTTAAACATGCTAATTTTAGCTCTAACACTGATGATCCACCTACAAATGTGAACTGACGTTCAAAAATAAAACATTTGAAAACGGACCATTTTCCACATTTCTGAAGCATGACGTAATGGGGGGGTGTTATCTCTTTTGTCGAAAATCAGCCGTTTTTGCTCGAACATTAAATGCCTCCAAATGGTATTTAATTAACTTCCTGGGGTGAAGAAACCCTTTTTGAGAACTCAGAGTGAGTAAATTGGCCATTTTCATGCACTTTTAACCATTCCATAAATCTTGTGTTTTGGGCCCCTGGAAGCATGAAAATCACTTTAAACATGCTAATTTTAGCTCTAACACTGATGATCCACCTACAAATGTGAACTGACGTTCAAAAATAAAACATTTGAAAACGGACCATTTTCCACATTTCTGAAGCATGACGTAATGGGGGGGTGTTATCTCTTTTGTCGAAAATCAGCCGTTTTTGCTTGAACATTAAATGCCTCCAAATGGTATTTAATTAACTTCCCGGGGTGAAGAAACCCTTTTTGAGAACTCAGAGTGAGTAAATTGGCCATTTTCATGCACTTTTAACCATTCCATAAATCTTGTGTTTTGGGCCCCTGGAAGCATGAAAATCACTTTAAACATGCTAATTTTAGCTCTAACACTGATGATCCACCTACAAATGTGAACTGACGTTCAAAAATAAAACATTTGAAAACGGACCATTTTCCACATTTCTGAAGCATGACGTAATGGGGGGGTGTTATCTCTTTTGTCGAAAATCAGCCGTTTTTGCTCGAACATTAAATGCCTCCAAATGGTATTTAATTAACTTCCCGGGGTGAAGAAACCCTTTTTGAGAACTCAGAGTGAGTAAATTGGCCATTTTCATGCACTTTTAACCATTCCATAAATCTTGTGTTTTGGGCCCCTGGAAGCATGAAAATCACTTTAAACATGCTAATTTTAGCTCTAACACTGATGATCCGCCTACAAATGTGAACTGACGTTCAAAAATAAAACATTTGAAAACGGACCATTTTCCACATTTCTGAAGCATGACGTAATGGGGGGGTGTTATCTCTTTTGTCGAAAATCAGCCGTTTTTGCTTGAACATTAAATGCCTCCTAATGGTATTTAATTAACTTCCCGGGGTGAAGAAACCCTTTTTGAGAACTCAGAGTGAGTAAATTGGCCATTTTCATGCACTTTTAACCATTCCATAAATCTTGTGTTTTGGGCCCCTGGAAGCATGAAAATCACTTTAAACATGCTAATTTTAGCTCTAACACTGATGATCCACCTACAAATGTGAACTGACGTTCAAAAATAAAACATTTGAAAACGGACCATTTTCCACATTTCTGAAGCATGACGTAATGGGGGGGTGTTATCTCTTTTGTCGAAAATCAGCCGTTTTTGCTCGAACATTAAATGCCTCCAAATGGTATTTAATTAACTTCCCGAGCCCCTGGAAGCATGAAAATCACTTTAAACATGCTAATTTTAGCTCTAACACTGATGATCCACCTACAAATGTGAACTGACGTTCAAAAATAAAACATTTGAAAACGGACCATTTTCCACATTTCTGAAGCATGACGTAATAGGGGGGTGTTATCTCTTTTGTCGAAAATCAGCCGTTTTTGCTCGAACATTAAATGCCTCCAAATGGTATTTAATTAACTTCCCGGGGTGAAGAAACCCTTTTTGAGAACTCAGAGTGAGTAAATTGGCCATTTTCATGCACTTTTAACCATTCCATAAATCTTGTGTTTTGGGCCCCTGGAAGCATGAAAATCACTTTAAACATGCTAATTTTAGCTCTAACACTGATGATCCACCTACAAATGTGAACTGACGTTCAAAAATAAAACATTTGAAAACGGACCATTTTCCACATTTCTGAAGCATGACGTAATGGGGGGGTGTTATCTCTTTTGTCGAAAATCAGCCGTTTTTGCTCGAACATTAAATGCCTCCAAATGGTATTTAATTAACTTCCCGGGGTGAAGAAACCCTTTTTGAGAACTCAGAGTGACTAAATTGGCCATTTTCATGCACTTTTAACCATTCCATAAATCTTGTGTTTTGGGCCCCTGGAAGCATGAAAATCACTTTAAACATGCTAATTTTAGCTCTAACACTGATGATCCGCCTACAAATGTGAACTGACGTTCAAAAATAAAACATTTGAAAACGGACCATTTTCCACATTTCTGAAGCATGACGTAATGGGGGGGTGTTATCTCTTTTGTCGAAAATCAGCCGTTTTTGCTTGAACATTAAATGCCTCCTAATGGTATTTAATTAACTTCCCGGGGTGAAGAAACCCTTTTTGAGAACTCAGAGTGAGTAAATTGGCCATTTTCATGCACTTTTAACCATTCCATAAATCTTGTGTTTTGGGCCCCTGGAAGCATGAAAATCACTTTAAACATGCTAATTTTAGCTCTAACACTGATGATCCACCTACAAATGTGAACTGACGTTCAAAAATAAAACATTTGAAAACGGACCATTTTCCACATTTCTGAAGCATGACGTAATGGGGGGGTGTTATCTCTTTTGTCGAAAATCAGCCGTTTTTGCTCGAACATTAAATGCCTCCAAATGGTATTTAATTAACTTCCCGAGCCCCTGGAAGCATGAAAATCACTTTAAACATGCTAATTTTAGCTCTAACACTGATGATCCACCTACAAATGTGAACTGACGTTCAAAAATAAAACATTTGAAAACGGACCATTTTCCACATTTCTGAAGCATGACGTAATAGGGGGGTGTTATCTCTTTTGTCGAAAATCAGCCGTTTTTGCTCGAACATTAAATGCCTCCAAATGGTATTTAATTAACTTCCCGGGGTGAAGAAACCCTTTTTGAGAACTCAGAGTGAGTAAATTGGCCATTTTCATGCACTTTTAACCATTCCATAAATCTTGTGTTTTGGGCCCCTGGAAGCATGAAAATCACTTTAAACATGCTAATTTTAGCTCTAACACTGATGATCCACCTACAAATGTGAACTGACGTTCAAAAATAAAACATTTGAAAACGGACCATTTTCCACATTTCTGAAGCATGACGTAATGGGGGGGTGTTATCTCTTTTGTCGAAAATCAGCCGTTTTTGCTCGAACATTAAATGCCTCCAAATGGTATTTAATTAACTTCCCGGGGTGAAGAAACCCTTTTTGAGAACTCAGAGTGAGTAAATTGGCCATTTTCATGCACTTTTAACCATTCCATAAATCTTGTGTTTTGGGCCCCTGGAAGCATGAAAATCACTTTAAACATGCTAATTTTAGCTCTAACACTGATGATCCACCTACAAATGTGAACTGACGTTCAAAAATAAAACATTTGAAAACGGACCATTTTCCACATTTCTGAAGCATGACGTAATGGGGGGGTGTTATCTCTTTTGTCGAAAATCAGCCGTTTTTGCTCGAACATTAAATGCCTCCAAATGGTATTTAATTAACTTCCCGAGCCCCTGGAAGCATGAAAATCACTTTAAACATGCTAATTTTAGCTCTAACACTGATGATCCACCTACAAATGTGAACTGACGTTCAAAAATAAAACATTTGAAAACGGACCATTTTCCACATTTCTGGAGCATGACGTAATGGGGGGGTGTTATCTCTTTTGTCGAAAATCAGCCGTTTTTGCTCGAACATTAAATGCCGCCAAATGGTATTTAATTAACTTCCCGAGCCCCTGGAAGCATGAAAATCACTTTAAACATGCTAATTTTAGCTCTAACACTGATGATCCACCTACAAATGTGAACTGACGTTCAAAAATAAAACATTTGAAAACGGACCATTTTCCACATTTCTGAAGCATGACGTAATGGGGGGGTGTTATCTCTTTTGTCGAAAATCAGCCGTTTTTGCTCGAACATTAAATGCCTCCAAATGGTATTTAATTAACTTCCCGGGGTGAAGAAACCCTTTTTGAGAACTCAGAGTGAGTAAATTGGCCATTTTCATGCACTTTTAACCATTCCATAAATCTTGTGTTTTGGGCCCCTGGAAGCATGAAAATCACTTTAAACATGCTAATTTTAGCTCTAACACTGATGATCCACCTACAAATGTGAACTGACGTTCAAAAATAAAACATTTGAAAACGGACCATTTTCCACATTTCTAAAGCATGACGTAATGGGGGGGTGTTATCTCTTTTGTCGAAAATCAGCAGTTTTTGCTCGAACATTAAATGCCTCCAAATGGTATTTAATTAACTTCCCGAGCCCCTGGAAGCATGAAAATCACTTTAAACATGCTAATTTTAGCTCTAACACTGATGATCCACCTACAAATGTGAACTGACGTTCAAAAATAAAACATTTGAAAACGGACCATTTTCCACATTTCTGAAGCATGACGTAATGGGGGGGTGTTATCTCTTTTGTCGAAAATCAGCCGTTTTTGCTCGAACATTAAATGCCTCCAAATGGTATTTAATTAACTTCCCGAGCCCCTGGAAGCATGAAAATCACTTTAAACATGCTAATTTTAGCTCTAACACTGATGATCCACCTACAAATGTGAACTGACGTTAAAAAATAAAACATTTGAAAACGGACCATTTTCCACATTTCTGAAGCATGACGTAATGGGGGGGTGTTATCTCTTTTGTCGAAAATCAGCCGTTTTTGCTCGAACATTAAATGCCTCCAAATGGTATTTAATTAACTTCCCGGGGTGAAGAAACCCTTTTTGAGAACTCAGAGTGAGTAAACTGGCCATTTTCATGCACTTTTAACCATTCCATAAATCTTGTGTTTTGGGCCCCTGGAAGCATGAAAATCACTTTAAACATGCTAATTTTAGCTCTAACACTGATGATCCACCTACAAATGTGAACTGACGTTCAAAAATAAAACATTTGAAAACGGACCATTTTCCACATTTCTGAAGCATGACGTAATGGGGGGGTGTTATCTCTTTTGTCGAAAATCAGCCGTTTTTGCTCGAACATTAAATGCCTCCAAATGGTATTTAATTAACTCCCCGGGGTGAAGAAACCCTTTTTGAGAACTCAGAGTGAGTAAATTGGCCATTTTCATGCACTTTTAACCATTCCATAAATCTTGTGTTTTGGGCCCCTGGAAGCATGAAAATCACTTTAAACATGCTAATTTTAGCTCTAACACTGATGATCCACCTACAAATGTGAACTGACGTTCAAAAATAAAACATTTGAAAACGGACCATTTTCCACATTTCTGAAGCATGACGTAATGGGGGGGTGTTATCTCTTTTGTCGAAAATCAGCCGTTTTTGCTCGAACATTAAATGCCTCCAAATGGTATTTAATTAACTTCCCGAGCCCCTGGAAGCATGAAAATCACTTTAAACATGCTAATTTTAGCTCTAACACTGATGATCCACCTACAAATGTGAACTGACGTTCAAAAATAAAACATTTGAAAACGGACCATTTTCCACATTTCTGAAGCATGACGTAATGGGGGGGTGTTATCTCTTTTGTCGAAAATCAGCCGTTTTTGCTCGAACATTAAATGCCTCCAAATGGTATTTAATTAACTTCCCGGGGTGAAGAAACCCTTTTTGAGAACTCAGAGTGAGTAAATTGGCCATTTTCATGCACTTTTAACCATTCCATAAATCTTGTGTTTTGGGCCCCTGGAAGCATGAAAATCACTTTAAACATGCTAATTTTAGCTCTAACACTGATGATCCACCTACAAATGTGAACTGACGTTCAAAAATAAAACATTTGAAAACGGACCATTTTCCACATTTCTGAAGCATGACGTAATGGGGGGGTGTTATCTCTTTTGTCGAAAATCAGCCGTTTTTGCTCGAACATTAAATGCCTCCAAATGGTATTTAATTAACTTCCCGAGCCCCTGGAAGCATGAAAATCACTTTAAACATGCTAATTTTAGCTCTAACACTGATGATCCACCTACAAATGTGAACTGACGTTCAAAAATAAAACATTTGAAAACGGACCATTTTCCACATTTCTGAAGCATGACGTAATGGGGGGGTGTCATCTCTTTTGTCGAAAATCAGCCGTTTTTGCTCGAACATTAAATGCCTCCAAATGGTATTTAATTAACTTCCGGGGTGAAGAAACCCTTTTTGAGAACTCAGAGTGAGTAAATTGGCCATTTTCATGCACTTTTAACCATTCCATAAATCTTGTGTTTTGGGCCCCTGGAAGCATGAAAATCACTTTAAACATGCTAATTTTAGCTCTAACACTGATGATCCACCTACAAATGTGAACTGACGTTCAAAAATAAAACATTTGAAAACGGACCATTTTCCACATTTCTGAAGCATGACGTAATGGGGGGGTGTTATCTCTTTTGTCGAAAATCAGCCGTTTTTGCTCGAACATTAAATGCCTCCAAATGGTATTTAATTAACTTCCCGAGCCCCTGGAAGCATGAAAATCACTTTAAACATGCTAATTTTAGCTCTAACACTGATGATCCACCTACAAATGTGAACTGACGTTCAAAAATAAAACATTTGAAAACGGACCATTTACCACATTTCTGAAGCATGACGTAATGGGGGGGTGTTATCTCTTTTGTCGAAAATCAGCCGTTTTTGCTCGAACATTAAATGCCTCCAAATGGTATTTAATTAACTTCCCGAGCCCCTGGAAGCATGAAAATCACTTTAAACATGCTAATTTTAGCTCTAACACTGATGATCCACCTACAAATGTGAACTGACGTTCAAAAATAAAACATTTGAAAACGGACCATTTTCCACATTTCTGAAGCATGACGTAATGGGGGGGTGTTATCTCTTTTGTCGAAAATCAGCCGTTTTTGCTCGAACATTAAATGCCTCCAAATGGTATTTAATAACCTTCCCGAGCCCCTGGAAGCATGAAAATCACTTTAAACATGCTAATTTTAGCTCTAACACTGATGATCCACCTACAAATGTGAACTGACGTTCAAAAATAAAACATTTGAAAACGGACCATTTTCCACATTTCTGAAGCATGACGTAATGGGGGGGTGTTATCTCTTTTGTCGAAAATCAGCCGTTTTTGCTCGAACATTAAATGCCTCCAAATGGTATTTAATTAACTTCCCGAGCCCCTGGAAGCATGAAAATCACTTTAAACATGCTAATTTTAGCTCTAACACTGATGATCCACCTACAAATGTGAACTGACGTTCAAAAATAAAACATTTGAAAACGGACCATTTTCCACATTTCTGAAGCATGACGTAATGGGGGGGTGTTATCTCTTTTGTCGAAAATCAGCCGTTTTTGCTCGAACATTAAATGCCTCCAAATGGTATTTAATTAACTTCCCGAGCCCCTGGAAGCATGAAAATCACTTTAAACATGCTAATTTTAGCTCTAACACTGATGATCCACCTACAAATGTGAACTGACGTTCAAAAATAAAACATTTGAAAACGGACCATTTTCCACATTTCTGAAGCATGACGTAATGGGGGGTGTTATCTCTTTTGTCGAAAATCAGCCGTTTTTGCTCGAACATTAAATGCCTCCAAATGGTATTTAATTAACTTCCCGGGGTGAAGAAACCCTTTTTGAGAACTCAGAGTGAGTAAATTGGCCATTTTCATGCACTTTTAACCATTCCATAAATCTTGTGTTTTGGGCCCCTGGAAGCATGAAAATCACTTTAAACATGCTAATTTTAGCTCTAACACTGATGATCCACCTACAAATGTGAACTGACGTTCAAAAATAAAACATTTGAAAACGGACCATTTTCCACATTTCTGAAGCATGACGTAATGGGGGGGTGTTATCTCTTTTGTCGAAAATCAGCCGTTTTTGCTTGAACATTAAATGCCTCCAAATGGTATTTAATTAACTTCCCGGGGTGAAGAAACCCTTTTTGAGAACTCAGAGTGAGTAAATTGGCCATTTTCATGCACTTTTAACCATTCCATAAATCTTGTGTTTTGGGCCCCTGGAAGCATGAAAATCACTTTAAACATGCTAATTTTAGCTCTAACACTGATGATCCACCTACAAATGTGAACTGACGTTCAAAAATAAAACATTTGAAAACGGACCATTTTCCACATTTCTGAAGCATGACGTAATGGGGGGGTGTTATCTCTTTTGTCGAAAATCAGCCGTTTTTGCTCGAACATTAAATGCCTCCAAATGGTATTTAATTAACTTCCCGGGGTGAAGAAACCCTTTTTGAGAACTCAGAGTGAGTAAATTGGCCATTTTCATGCACTTTTAACCATTCCATAAATCTTGTGTTTTGGGCCCCTGGAAGCATGAAAATCACTTTAAACATGCTAATTTTAGCTCTAACACTGATGATCCACCTACAAATGTGAACTGACGTTCAAAAATAAAACATTTGAAAACGGACAATTTTCCACATTTCTGAAGCATGACGTAATGGGGGGGTGTTATCTCTTTTGTCGAAAATCAGCCGTTTTTGCTTGAACATTAAATGCCTCCAAATGGTATTTAATTAACTTCCCGGGGTGAAGAAACCCTTTTTGAGAACTCAGAGTGAGTAAATTGGCCATTTTCATGCACTTTTAACCATTCCATAAATCTTGTGTTTTGGGCCCCTGGAAGCATGAAAATCACTTTAAACATGCTAATTTTAGCTCTAACACTGATGATCCACCTACAAATGTGAACTGACGTTCAAAAATAAAACATTTGAAAACGGACCATTTTCCACATTTCTGAAGCATGACGTAATGGGGGGGTGTTATCTCTTTTGTCGAAAATCAGCCGTTTTTGCTCGAACATTAAATGCCTCCAAATGGTATTTAATTAACTTCCCGAGCCCCTGGAAGCATGAAAATCACTTTAAACATGCTAATTTTAGCTCTAACACTGATGATCCACCTACAAATGTGAACTGATGTTCAAAAATAAAACATTTGAAAACGGACCATTTTCCACATTTCTGAAGCATGACGTAATGGGGGGGTGTTATCTCTTTTGTCGAAAATCAGCCGTTTTTGCTCGAACATTAAATGCCTCCAAATGGTATTTAATTAACTTCCCGGGGTGAAGAAACCCTTTTTGAGAACTCAGAGTGAGTAAATTGGCCATTTTCATGCACTTTTAACCATTCCATAAATCTTGTGTTTTGGGCCCCTGGAAGCATGAAAATCACTTTAAACATGCTAATTTTAGCTCTAACACTGATGATCCACCTACAAATGTGAACTGACGTTCAAAAATAAAACATTTGAAAACGGACCATTTTCCACATTTCTGAAGCATGACGTAATGGGGGGGTGTTATCTCTTTTGTCGAAAATCAGCCGTTTTTGCTTGAACATTAAATGCCTCCAAATGGTATTTAATTAACTTCCCGGGGTGAAGAAACCCTTTTTGAGAACTCAGAGTGAGTAAATTGGCCATTTTCATGCACTTTTAACCATTCCATAAATCTTGTGTTTTGGGCCCCTGGAAGCATGAAAATCACTTTAAACATGCTAATTTTAGCTCTAACACTGATGATCCACCAACAAATGTGAACTGACGTTCAAAAATAAAACATTTGAAAACGGACCATTTTCCACATTTCTGAAGCATGACGTAATGGGGGGGTGTTATCTCTTTTGTCGAAAATCAGCCGTTTTTGCTCGAACATTAAATGCCTCCAAATGGTATTTAATTAACTTCCCGAGCCCCTGGAAGCATGAAAATCACTTTAAACATGCTAATTTTAGCTCTAACACTGATGATCCACCTACAAATGTGAACTGACGTTCAAAAATAAAACATTTGAAAACGGACCATTTTCCACATTTCTGAAGCATGACGTAATGGGGGGGTGTTATCTCTTTTGTCGAAAATCAGCCGTTTTTGCTCGAACATTAAATGCCTCCAAATGGTATTTAATTAACTTCCCGGGGTGAAGAAACCCTTTTTGAGAACTCAGAGTGAGTAAATTGGCCATTTTCATGCACTTTTAACCATTCCATAAATCTTGTGTTTTGGGCCCCTGGAAGCATGAAAATCACTTTAAACATGCTAATTTTAGCTCTAACACTGATGATCCACCTACAAATGTGAACTGACGTTCAAAAATAAAACATTTGAAAACGGACCATTTTCCACATTTCTGAAGCATGACGTAATGGGGGGGTGTTATCTCTTTTGTCGAAAATCAGCCGTTTTTGCTCGAACATTAAATGCCTCCAAATGGTATTTAATTAACTTCCCGGGGTGAAGAAACCCTTTTTGAGAACTCAGAGTGAGTAAATTGGCCATTTTCATGCACTTTTAACCATTCCATAAATCTTGTGTTTTGGGCCCCTGGAAGCATGAAAATCACTTTAAACATGCTAATTTTAGCTCTAACACTGATGATCCACCTACAAATGTGAACTGACGTTCAAAAATAAAACATTTGAAAACGGACCATTTTCCACATTTCTGAAGCATGACGTAATGGGGGGGTGTTATCTCTTTTGTCGAAAATCAGCCGTTTTTGCTCGAACATTAAATGCCTCCAAATGGTATTTAATTAACTTCCCGGGGTGAAGAAACCCTTTTTGAGAACTCAGAGTGAGTAAATTGGCCATTTTCATGCACTTTTAACCATTCCATAAATCTTGTGTTTTGGGCCCCTGGAAGCATGAAAATCACTTTAAACATGCTAATTTTAGCTCTAACACTGATGATCCACCTACAAATGTGAACTGACGTTCAAAAATAAAACATTTGAAAACGGACCATTTTCCACATTTCTGAAGCATGACGTAATGGGGGGGTGTTATCTCTTTTGTCGAAAATCAGCCGTTTTTGCTCGAACATTAAATGCCTCCAAATGGTATTTAATTAACTTCCCGGGGTGAAGAAACCCTTTTTGAGAACTCAGAGTGAGTAAATTGGCCATTTTCATGCACTTTTAACCATTCCATAAATCTTGTGTTTTGGGCCCCTGGAAGCATGAAAATCACTTTAAACATGCTAATTTTAGCTCTAACACTGATGATCCACCTACAAATGTGAACTGACGTTCAAAAATAAAACATTTGAAAACGGACCATTTTCCACATTTCTGAAGCATGACGTAATGGGGGGGTGTTATCTCTTTTGTCGAAAATCAGCCGTTTTTGCTCGAACATTAAATGCCTCCAAATGGTATTTAATTAACTTCCCGGGGTGAAGAAACCCTTTTTGAGAACTCAGAGTGAGTAAATTGGCCATTTTCATGCACTTTTAACCATTCCATAAATCTTGTGTTTTGGGCCCCTGGAAGCATGAAAATCACTTTAAACATGCTAATTTTAGCTCTAACACTGATGATCCACCTACAAATGTGAACTGACGTTCAAAAATAAAACATTTGAAAACGGACCATTTTCCACATTTCTGAAGCATGACGTAATGGGGGGGTGTTATCTCTTTTGTCGAAAATCAGCCGTTTTTGCTCGAACATTAAATGCCTCCAAATGGTATTTAATTAACTTCCCGAGCCCCTGGAAGCATGAAAATCACTTTAAACATGCAAATTTTAGCTCTAACACTGATGATCCACCTACAAATGTGAACTGACGTTCAAAAATAAAACATTTGAAAACGGACCATTTTCCACATTTCTGAAGCATGACGTAATGGGGGGGTGTTATCTCTTTTGTCGAAAATCAGCCGTTTTTGCTCGAACATTAAATGCCTCCAAATGGTATTTAATTAACTTCCCGAGCCCCTGGAAGCATGAAAATCACTTTAAACATGCTAATTTTAGCTCTAACACTGATGATCCACCTACAAATGTGAACTGACGTTCAAAAATAAAACATTTGAAAACGGACCATTTTCCACATTTCTGAAGCATGACGTAATGGGGGGGTGTTATCTCTTTTGTCGAAAATCAGCCGTTTTTGCTCGAACATTAAATGCCTCCAAATGGTATTTAATTAACTTCCCGGGGTGAAGAAACCCTTTTTGAGAACTCAGAGTGAGTAAATTGGCCATTTTCATGCACTTTTAACCATTCCATAAATCTTGTGTTTTGGGCCCCTGGAAGCATGAAAATCACTTTAAACATGCTAATTTTAGCTCTAACACTGATGATCCACCTACAAATGTGAACTGACGTTCAAAAATAAAACATTTGAAAACGGACCATTTTCCACATTTCTGAAGCATGACGTAATGGGGGGGTGTTATCTCTTTTGTCAAAAATCAGCCGTTTTTGCTCGAACATTAAATGCCTCCAAATGGTATTTAATTAACTACCCGAGCCCCTGGAAGCATGAAAATCACTTTAAACATGCTAATTTTAGCTCTAACACTGATGATCCACCTACAAATGTGAACTGACGTTCAAAAATAAAACATTTGAAAACGGACCATTTTCCACATTTCTGAAGCATGACGTAATGGGGGGGTGTTATCTCTTTTGTCGAAAATCAGCCGTTTTTGCTCGAACATTAAAAGCCTCCAAATGGTATTTAATTAACTTCCCGAGCCCCTGGAAGCATGAAAATCACTTTAAACATGCTAATTTTAGCTCTAACACTGATGATCCACCTACAAATGTGAACTGACGTTCAAAAATAAAACATTTGAAAACTGACCATTTTCCACATTTCTGAAGCATGACGTAATGGGGGGGTGTTATCTCTTTTGTCGAAAATCAGCCGTTTTTGCTCGAACATTAAATGCCTCCAAATGGTATTTAATTAACTTCCCGGGGTGAAGAAACCCTTTTTGAGAACTCAGAGTGAGTAAATTGGCCATTTTCATGCACTTTTAACCATTCCATAAATCTTGTGTTTTGGGCCCCTGGAAGCATGAAAATCACTTTAAACATGCTAATTTTAGCTCTAACACTGATGATCCACCTACAAATGTGAACTGACGTTCAAAAATAAAACATTTGAAAACGGACCATTTTCCACATTTCTGAAGCATGACGTAATGGGGGGGTGTTATCTCTTTTGTCGAAAATCAGCCGTTTTTGCTCGAACATTAAATGCCTCCAAATGGTATTTAATTAACTTCCCGAGCCCCTGGAAGCATGAAAATCACTTTAAACATGCTAATTTTAGCTCTAACACTGATGATCCACCTACAAATGTGAACTGACGTTCAAAAATAAAACATTTGAAAACGGACCATTTTCCACATTTCTGAAGCATGACGTAATGGGGGGGTGTTATCTCTTTTGTCGAAAATCAGCCGTTTTTGCTCGAACATTAAATGCCTCCAAATGGTATTTAATTAACTTCCCGAGCCCCTGGAAGCATGAAAATCACTTTAAACATGCTAATTTTAGCTCTAACACTGATGATCCACCTACAAATGTGAACTGACGTTCAAAAATAAAACATTTGAAAACGGACCATTTTCCACATTTCTGAAGCATGACGTAATGGGGGGGTGTTATCTCTTTTGTCGAAAATCAGCCGTTTTTGCTTGAACATTAAATGCCTCCAAATGGTATTTAATTAACTTCCCGGGGTGAAGAAACCCTTTTTGAGAACTGAGAGTGAGTAAATTGGCCATTTTCATGCACTTTTAACCATTCCATAAATCTTGTGTTTTGGGCCCCTGGAAGCATGAAAATCACTTTAAACATGCTAATTTTAGCTCTAACACTGATGATCCACCTACAAATGTGAACTGACGTTCAAAAATAAAACATTTGAAAACGGACCATTTTCCACATTTCTGAAGCATGACGTAATGGGGGGGTGTTATCTCTTTTGTCGAAAATCAGCCGTTTTTGCTCGAACATTAAATGCCTCCAAATGGTATTTAATTAACTTCCCGAGCCCCTGGAAGCATGAAAATCACTTTAAACATGCTAATTTTAGCTCTAACACTGATGATCCACCTACAAATGTGAACTGACGTTCAAAAATAAAACATTTGAAAACGGACCATTTTCCACATTTCTGAAGCATGACGTAATGGGGGGGTGTTATCTCTTTTGTCGAAAATCAGCCGTTTTTGCTCGAACATTAAATGCCTCCAAATGGTATTTAATTAACTTCCCGGGGTGAAGAAACCCTTTTTGAGAACTCAGAGTGAGTAAATTGGCCATTTTCATGCACTTTTAACCATTCCATAAATCTTGTGTTTTGGGCCCCTGGAAGCATGAAAATCACTTTAAACATGCTAATTTTAGCTCTAACACTGATGATCCACCTACAAATGTGAACTGACGTTCAAAAATAAAACATTTGAAAACGGACCATTTTCCACATTTCTGAAGCATGACGTAATGGGGGGGTGTTATCTCTTTTGTCGAAAATCAGCCGTTTTTGCTCGAACATTAAATGCCTCCAAATGGTATTTAATTAACTTCCCGGGGTGAAGAAACCCTTTTTGAGAACTCAGAGTGAGTAAATTGGCCATTTTCATGCACTTTTAACCATTCCATAAATCTTGTGTTTTGGGCCCCTGGAAGCATGAAAATCACTTTAAACATGCTAATTTTAGCTCTAACACTGATGATCCACCTACAAATGTGAACTGACGTTCAAAAATAAAACATTTGAAAACGGACCATTTTCCACATTTCTGAAGCATGACGTAATGGGGGGGTGTTATCTCTTTTGTCGAAAATCAGCCGTTTTTGCTCGAACATTAAATGCCTCCAAATGGTATTTAATTAACTTCCCGGGGTGAAGAAACCCTTTTTGAGAACTCAGAGTGAGTAAATTGGCCATTTTCATGCACTTTTAACCATTCCATAAATCTTGTGTTTTGGGCCCCTGGAAGCATGAAAATCACTTTAAACATGCTAATTTTAGCTCTAACACTGATGATCCACCTACAAATGTGAACTGACGTTCAAAAATAAAACATTTGAAAACGGACCATTTTCCACATTTCTGAAGCATGACGTAATGGGGGGTGTTATCTCTTTTGTCGAAAATCAGCCGTTTTTGCTCGAACATTAAATGCCTCCAAATGGTATTTAATTAACTTCCCGAGCCCCTGGAAGCATGAAAATCACTTTAAACATGCTAATTTTAGCTCTAACACTGATGATCCACCTACAAATGTGAACTGACGTTCAAAAATAAAACATTTGAAAACGGACCATTTTCCACATTTCTGAAGCATGACGTAATGGGGGGGGTGTTATCTCTTTTGTCGAAAATCAGCCGTTTTTGCTCGAACATTAAATGCCTCCAAATGGTATTTAATTAACTTCCCGAGCCCCTGGAAGCATGAAAATCACTTTAAACATGCTAATTTTAGCTCTAACACTGATGATCCACCTACAAATGTGAACTGACGTTCAAAAATAAAACATTTGAAAACGGACCATTTTCCACATTTCTGAAGCATGACGTAATGGGGGGGTGTTATCTCTTTTGTCGAAAATCAGCCGTTTTTGCTCGAACATTAAATGCCTCCAAATGGTATTTAATTAACTTCCCGGGGTGAAGAAACCCTTTTTGAGAACTCAGAGTGAGTAAATTGGCCATTTTCATGCACTTTTAACCATTCCATAAATCTTGTGTTTTGGGCCCCTGGAAGCATGAAAATCACTTTAAACATGCTAATTTTAGCTCTAACACTGATGATCCACCTACAAATGTGAACTGACGTTCAAAAATAAAACATTTGAAAACGGACCATTTTCCACATTTCTGAAGCATGACGTAATGGGGGGGTGTTATCTCTTTTGTCGAAAATCAGCCGTTTTTGCTCGAACATTAAATGCCTCCAAATGGTATTTAATTAACTTCCCGAGCCCCTGGAAGCATAAAAATCACTTTAAACATGCTAATTTTAGCTCTAACACTGATGATCCACCTACAAATGTGAACTGACGTTCAAAAATAAAACATTTGAAAACGGACCATTTTCCACATTTCTGAAGCATGACGTAATGGGGGGGTGTTATCTCTTTTGTCGAAAATCAGCCGTTTTTGCTCGAACATTAAATGCCTCCAAATGGTATTTAATTAACTTCCCGAGCCCCTGGAAGCATGAAAATCACTTTAAACATGCTAATTTTAGCTCTAACACTGATGATCCACCTACAAATGTGAACTGACGTTCAAAAATAAAACATTTGAAAACGGACCATTTTCCACATTTCTGAAGCATGACGTAATGGGGGGGTGTTATCTCTTTTGTCGAAAATCAGCCGTTTTTGCTCGAACATTAAATGCCTCCAAATGGTATTTAATTAACTTCCCGGGGTGAAGAAACCCTTTTTGAGAACTCAGAGTGAGTAAATTGGCCATTTTCATGCACTTTTAACCATTCCATAAATCTTGTGTTTTGGGCCCCTGGAAGCATGAAAATCACTTTAAACATGCTAATTTTAGCTCTAACACTGATGATCCACCTACAAATGTGAACTGACGTTCAAAAATAAAACATTTGAAAACGGACCATTTTCCACATTTCTGAAGCATGACGTAATGGGGGGGTGTTATCTCTTTTGTCAAAAATCAGCCGTTTTTGCTCGAACATTAAATGCCTCCAAATGGTATTTAATTAACTACCCGAGCCCCTGGAAGCATGAAAATCACTTTAAACATGCTAATTTTAGCTCTAACACTGATGATCCACCTACAAATGTGAACTGACGTTCAAAAATAAAACATTTGAAAACGGACCATTTTCCACATTTCTGAAGCATGACGTAATGGGGGGGTGTTATCTCTTTTGTCGAAAATCAGCCGTTTTTGCTCGAACATTAAAAGCCTCCAAATGGTATTTAATTAACTTCCCGAGCCCCTGGAAGCATGAAAATCACTTTAAACATGCTAATTTTAGCTCTAACACTGATGATCCACCTACAAATGTGAACTGACGTTCAAAAATAAAACATTTGAAAACTGACCATTTTCCACATTTCTGAAGCATGACGTAATGGGGGGGTGTTATCTCTTTTGTCGAAAATCAGCCGTTTTTGCTCGAACATTAAATGCCTCCAAATGGTATTTAATTAACTTCCCGGGGTGAAGAAACCCTTTTTGAGAACTCAGAGTGAGTAAATTGGCCATTTTCATGCACTTTTAACCATTCCATAAATCTTGTGTTTTGGGCCCCTGGAAGCATGAAAATCACTTTAAACATGCTAATTTTAGCTCTAACACTGATGATCCACCTACAAATGTGAACTGACGTTCAAAAATAAAACATTTGAAAACGGACCATTTTCCACATTTCTGAAGCATGACGTAATGGGGGGGTGTTATCTCTTTTGTCGAAAATCAGCCGTTTTTGCTCGAACATTAAATGCCTCCAAATGGTATTTAATTAACTTCCCGAGCCCCTGGAAGCATGAAAATCACTTTAAACATGCTAATTTTAGCTCTAACACTGATGATCCACCTACAAATGTGAACTGACGTTCAAAAATAAAACATTTGAAAACGGACCATTTTCCACATTTCTGAAGCATGACGTAATGGGGGGGTGTTATCTCTTTTGTCGAAAATCAGCCGTTTTTGCTCGAACATTAAATGCCTCCAAATGGTATTTAATTAACTTCCCGAGCCCCTGGAAGCATGAAAATCACTTTAAACATGCTAATTTTAGCTCTAACACTGATGATCCACCTACAAATGTGAACTGACGTTCAAAAATAAAACATTTGAAAACGGACCATTTTCCACATTTCTGAAGCATGACGTAATGGGGGGGTGTTATCTCTTTTGTCGAAAATCAGCCGTTTTTGCTTGAACATTAAATGCCTCCAAATGGTATTTAATTAACTTCCCGGGGTGAAGAAACCCTTTTTGAGAACTGAGAGTGAGTAAATTGGCCATTTTCATGCACTTTTAACCATTCCATAAATCTTGTGTTTTGGGCCCCTGGAAGCATGAAAATCACTTTAAACATGCTAATTTTAGCTCTAACACTGATGATCCACCTACAAATGTGAACTGACGTTCAAAAATAAAACATTTGAAAACGGACCATTTTCCACATTTCTGAAGCATGACGTAATGGGGGGGTGTTATCTCTTTTGTCGAAAATCAGCCGTTTTTGCTCGAACATTAAATGCCTCCAAATGGTATTTAATTAACTTCCCGAGCCCCTGGAAGCATGAAAATCACTTTAAACATGCTAATTTTAGCTCTAACACTGATGATCCACCTACAAATGTGAACTGACGTTCAAAAATAAAACATTTGAAAACGGACCATTTTCCACATTTCTGAAGCATGACGTAATGGGGGGGTGTTATCTCTTTTGTCGAAAATCAGCCGTTTTTGCTCGAACATTAAATGCCTCCAAATGGTATTTAATTAACTTCCCGGGGTGAAGAAACCCTTTTTGAGAACTCAGAGTGAGTAAATTGGCCATTTTCATGCACTTTTAACCATTCCATAAATCTTGTGTTTTGGGCCCCTGGAAGCATGAAAATCACTTTAAACATGCTAATTTTAGCTCTAACACTGATGATCCACTTACAAATGTGAACTGACGTTCAAAAATAAAACATTTGAAAACGGACCATTTTCCACATTTCTGAAGCATGACGTAATGGGGGGGTGTTATCTCTTTTGTCGAAAATCAGCCGTTTTTGCTCGAACATTAAATGCCTCCAAATGGTATTTAATTAACTTCCCGGGGTGAAGAAACCCTTTTTGAGAACTCAGAGTGAGTAAATTGGCCATTTTCATGCACTTTTAACCATTCCATAAATCTTGTGTTTTGGGCCCCTGGAAGCATGAAAATCACTTTAAACATGCTAATTTTAGCTCTAACACTGATGATCCACCTACAAATGTGAACTGACGTTCAAAAATAAAACATTTGAAAACGGACCATTTTCCACATTTCTGAAGCATGACGTAATGGGGGGGTGTTATCTCTTTTGTCGAAAATCAGCCGTTTTTGCTCGAACATTAAATGCCTCCAAATGGTATTTAATTAACTTCCCGGGGTGAAGAAACCCTTTTTGAGAACTCAGAGTGAGTAAATTGGCCATTTTCATGCACTTTTAACCATTCCATAAATCTTGTGTTTTGGGCCCCTGGAAGCATGAAAATCACTTTAAACATGCTAATTTTAGCTCTAACACTGATGATCCACCTACAAATGTGAACTGACGTTCAAAAATAAAACATTTGAAAACGGACCATTTTCCACATTTCTGAAGCATGACGTAATGGGGGGGTGTTATCTCTTTTGTCGAAAATCAGCCGTTTTTGCTCGAACATTAAATGCCTCCAAATGGTATTTAATTAACTTCCCGAGCCCCTGGAAGCATGAAAATCACTTTAAACATGCTAATTTTAGCTCTAACACTGATGATCCACCTACAAATGTGAACTGACGTTCAAAAATAAAACATTTGAAAACGGACCATTTTCCACATTTCTGAAGCATGACGTAATGGGGGGGGTGTTATCTCTTTTGTCGAAAATCAGCCGTTTTTGCTCGAACATTAAATGCCTCCAAATGGTATTTAATTAACTTCCCGAGCCCCTGGAAGCATGAAAATCACTTTAAACATGCTAATTTTAGCTCTAACACTGATGATCCACCTACAAATGTGAACTGACGTTCAAAAATAAAACATTTGAAAACGGACCATTTTCCACATTTCTGAAGCATGAAGTAATGGGGGGGTGTTATCTCTTTTGTCGAAAATCAGCCGTTTTTGCTCGAACATTAAATGCCTCCAAATGGTATTTAATTAACTTCCCGAGCCCCTGGAAGCATGAAAATCACTTTAAACATGCTAATTTTAGCTCTAACACTGATGATCCACCTACAAATGTGAACTGACGTTCAAAAATAAAACATTTGAAAACGGACCATTTTCCACATTTCTGAAGCATGACGTAATGGGGGGGTGTTATCTCTTTTGTCGAAAATCAGCCGTTTTTGCTCGAACATTAAATGCCTCCAAATGGTATTTAATTAACTTCCCGGGGTGAAGAAACCCTTTTTGAGAACTCAGAGTGAGTAAATTGGCCATTTTCATGCACTTTTAACCATTCCATAAATCTTGTGTTTTGGGCCCCTGGAAGCATAAAAATCACTTTAAACATGCTAATTTTAGCTCTAACACTGATGATCCACCTACAAATGTGAACTGACGTTCAAAAATAAAACATTTGAAAACGGACCATTTTCCACATTTCTGAAGCATGACGTAATGGGGGGGTGTTATCTCTTTTGTCGAAAATCAGCCGTTTTTGCTCGAACATTAAATGCCTCCAAATGGTATTTAATTAACTTCCCGAGCCCCTGGAAGCATAAAAATCACTTTAAACATGCTAATTTTAGCTCTAACACTGATGATCCACCTACAAATGTGAACTGACGTTCAAAAATAAAACATTTGAAAACGGACCATTTTCCACATTTCTGAAGCATGACGTAATGGGGGGGTGTTATCTCTTTTGTCGAAAATCAGCCGTTTTTGCTCGAACATTAAATGCCTCCAAATGGTATTTAATTAACTTCCCGAGCCCCTGGAAGCATGAAAATCACTTTAAACATGCTAATTTTAGCTCTAACACTGATGATCCACCTACAAATGTGAACTGACGTTCAAAAATAAAACATTTGAAAACGGACCATTTTCCACATTTCTGAAGCATGACGTAATGGGGGGGTGTTATCTCTTTTGTCGAAAATCAGCCGTTTTTGCTCGAACATTAAATGCCTCCAAATGGTATTTAATTAACTTCCCGGGGTGAAGAAACCCTTTTTGAGAACTCAGAGTGAGTAAATTGGCCATTTTCATGCACTTTTAACCATTCCATAAATCTTGTGTTTTGGGCCCCTGGAAGCATGAAAATCACTTTAAACATGCTAATTTTAGCTCTAACACTGATGATCCACCTACAAATGTGAACTGACGTTCAAAAATAAAACATTTGAAAACGGACCATTTTCCACATTTCTGAAGCATGACGTAATGGGGGGGTGTTATCTCTTTTGTCGAAAATCAGCCGTTTTTGCTTGAACATTAAATGCCTCCAAATGGTATTTAATTAACTTCCCGGGGTGAAGAAACCCTTTTTGAGAACTCAGAGTGAGTAAATTGGCCATTTTCATGCACTTTTAACCATTCCATAAATCTTGTGTTTTGGGCCCCTGGAAGCATGAAAATCACTTTAAACATGCTAATTTTAGCTCTAACACTGATGATCCACCTACAAATGTGAACTGACGTTCAAAAATAAAACATTTGAAAACGGACCATTTTCCACATTTCTGAAGCATGACGTAATGGGGGGGTGTTATCTCTTTTGTCGAAAATCAGCCGTTTTTGCTCGAACATTAAATGCCTCCAAATGGTATTTAATTAACTTCCCGAGCCCCTGGAAGCATGAAAATCACTTTAAACATGCTAATTTTAGCTCTAACACTGATGATCCACCTACAAATGTGAACTGACGTTCAAAAATAAAACATTTGAAAACGGACCATTTTCCACATTTCTGAAGCATGACGTAATGGGGGGGTGTTATCTCTTTTTTCGAAAATCAGCCGTTTTTGCTCGAACATTAAATGCCTCCAAATGGTATTTAATTAACTTCCCGGGGTGAAGAAACCCTTTTTGAGAACTCAGAGTGAGTAAATTGGCCATTTTCATGCACTTTTAACCATTCCATAAATCTTGTGTTTTGGGCCCCTGGAAGCATGAAAATCACTTTAAACATGCTAATTTTAGCTCTAACACTGATGATCCACCTACAAATGTGAACTGACGTTCAAAAATAAAACATTTGAAAACGGACCATTTTCCACATTTCTGAAGCATGACGTAATGGGGGGGTGTTATCTCTTTTGTCGAAAATCAGCCGTTTTTGCTCGAACATTAAATGCCTCCAAATGGTATTTAATTAACTTCCCGGGGTGAAGAAACCCTTTTTGAGAACTCAGAGTGAGTAAATTGGCCATTTTCATGCACTTTTAACCATTTCATAAATCTTGTGTTTTGGGCCCCTGGAAGCATGAAAATCACTTTAAACATGCTAATTTTAGCTCTAACACTGATGATCCACCTACAAATGTGAACTGACGTTCAAAAATAAAACATTTGAAAACGGACCATTTTCCACATTTCTGAAGCATGACGTAATGGGGGGGTGTTATCTCTTTTGTCGAAAATCAGCCGTTTTTGCTCGAACATTAAATGCCTCCAAATGGTATTTAATTAACTTCCCGGGGTGAAGAAACCCTTTTTGAGAACTCAGAGTGAGTAAATTGGCCATTTTCATGCACTTTTAACCATTCCATAAATCTTGTGTTTTGGGCCCCTGGAAGCATGAAAATCACTTTAAACATGCTAATTTTAGCTCTAACACTGATGATCCACCTACAAATGTGAACTGACGTTCAAAAATAAAACATTTGAAAACGGACCATTTTCCACATTTCTGAAGCATGACGTAATGGGGGGGTGTTATCTCTTTTGTCGAAAATCAGCCGTTTTTGCTTGAACATTAAATGCCTCCAAATGGTATTTAATTAACTTCCCGGGGTGAAGAAACCCTTTTTGAGAACTCAGAGTGAGTAAATTGGCCATTTTCATGCACTTTTAACCATTCCATAAATCTTGTGTTTTGGGCCCCTGGAAGCATGAAAATCACTTTAAACATGCTAATTTTAGCTCTAACACTGATGATCCACCTACAAATGTGAACTGACGTTCAAAAATAAAACATTTGAAAACGGACCATTTTCCACATTTCTGAAGCATGACGTAATGGGGGGGTGTTATCTCTTTTGTCGAAAATCAGCCGTTTTTGCTCGAACATTAAATGCCTCCAAATGGTATTTAATTAACTTCCCGAGCCCCTGGAAGCATGAAAATCACTTTAAACATGCTAATTTTAGCTCTAACACTGATGATCCACCTACAAATGTGAACTGACGTTCAAAAATAAAACATTTGAAAACGGACCATTTTCCACATTTCTGAAGCATGACGTAATGGGGGGGTGTTATCTCTTTTGTCGAAAATCAGCCGTTTTTGCTCGAACATTAAATGCCTCCAAATGGTATTTAATTAACTTCCCGGGGTGAAGAAACCCTTTTTGAGAACTCAGAGTGAGTAAATTGGCCATTTTCATGCACTTTTAACCATTCCATAAATCTTGTGTTTTGGGCCCCTGGAAGCATGAAAATCACTTTAAACATGCTAATTTTAGCTCTAACACTGATGATCCACCTACAAATGTGAACTGACGTTCAAAAATAAAACATTTGAAAACGGACCATTTTCCACATTTCTGAAGCATGACGTAATGGGGGGGTGTTATCTCTTTTGTCGAAAATCAGCCGTTTTTGCTCGAACATTAAATGCCTCCAAATGGTATTTAATTAACTTCCCGAGCCCCTGGAAGCATGAAAATCACTTTAAACATGCTAATTTTAGCTCTAACACTGATGATCCACCTACAAATGTGAACTGACGTTCAAAAATAAAACATTTGAAAACGGACCATTTTCCACATTTCTGAAGCATGACGTAATGGGGGGGTGTTATCTCTTTTGTCGAAAATCAGCCGTTTTTGCTCGAACATTAAATGCCTCCAAATGGTATTTAATTAACTTCCCGAGCCCCTGGAAGCATGAAAATCACTTTAAACATGCTAATTTTAGCTCTAACACTGATGATCCACCTACAAATGTGAACTGACGTTCAAAAATAAAACATTTGAAAACGGACCATTTTCCACATTTCTGAAGCATGACGTAATGGGGGGGTGTTATCTCTTTTGTCGAAAATCAGCCGTTTTTGCTCGAACATTAAATGCCTCCAAATGGTATTTAATTAACTTCCCGAGCCCCTGGAAGCATGAAAATCACTTTAAACATGCTAATTTTAGCTCTAACACTGATGATCCACCTACAAATGTGAACTGACGTTCAAAAATAAAACATTTGAAAACGGACCATTTTCCACATTTCTGAAGCATGACGTAATGGGGGGGTGTTATCTCTTTTGTCGAAAATCAGCCGTTTTTGCTCGAACATTAAATGCCTCCAAATGGTATTTAATTAACTTCCCGGGGTGAAGAAACCCTTTTTGAGAACTCAGAGTGAGTAAATTGGCCATTTTCATGCACTTTTAACCATTCCATAAATCTTGTGTTTTGGGCCCCTGGAAGCATGAAAATCACTTTAAACATGCTAATTTTAGCTCTAACACTGATGATCCACCTACAAATGTGAACTGACGTTCAAAAATAAAACATTTGAAAACGGACCATTTTCCACATTTCTGAAGCATGACGTAATGGGGGGGTGTTATCTCTTTTGTCGAAAATCAGCCGTTTTTGCTCGAACATTAAATGCCTCCAAATGGTATTTAATTAACTTCCCGAGCCCCTGGAAGCATAAAAATCACTTTAAACATGCTAATTTTAGCTCTAACACTGATGATCCACCTACAAATGTGAACTGACGTTCAAAAATAAAACATTTGAAAACGGACCATTTTCCACATTTCTGAAGCATGACGTAATGGGGGGGTGTTATCTCTTTTGTCGAAAATCAGCCGTTTTTGCTCGAACATTAAATGCCTCCAAATGGTATTTAATTAACTTCCCGAGCCCCTGGAAGCATGAAAATCACTTTAAACATGCTAATTTTAGCTCTAACACTGATGATCCACCTACAAATGTGAACTGACGTTCAAAAATAAAACATTTGAAAACGGACCATTTTCCACATTTCTGAAGCATGACGTAATGGGGGGGTGTTATCTCTTTTGTCGAAAATCAGCCGTTTTTGCTCGAACATTAAATGCCTCCAAATGGTATTTAATTAACTTCCCGGGGTGAAGAAACCCTTTTTGAGAACTCAGAGTGAGTAAATTGGCCATTTTCATGCACTTTTAACCATTCCATAAATCTTGTGTTTTGGGCCCCTGGAAGCATGAAAATCACTTTAAACATGCTAATTTTAGCTCTAACACTGATGATCCACCTACAAATGTGAACTGACGTTCAAAAATAAAACATTTGAAAACGGACCATTTTCCACATTTCTGAAGCATGACGTAATGGGGGGGTGTTATCTCTTTTGTCGAAAATCAGCCGTTTTTGCTCGAACATTAAATGCCTCCAAATGGTATTTAATTAACTTCCCGGGGTGAAGAAACCCTTTTTGAGAACTCAGAGTGAGTAAATTGGCCATTTTCATGCACTTTTAACCATTCCATAAATCTTGTGTTTTGGGCCCCTGGAAGCATGAAAATCACTTTAAACATGCTAATTTTAGCTCTAACACTGATGATCCACCTACAAATGTGAACTGACGTTCAAAAATAAAACATTTGAAAACGGACCATTTTCCACATTTCTGAAGCATGACGTAATGGGGGGGTGTTATCTCTTTTGTCGAAAATCAGCCGTTTTTGCTCGAACATTAAATGCCTCCAAATGGTATTTAATTAACTTCCCGAGCCCCTGGAAGCATGAAAATCACTTTAAACATGCAAATTTTAGCTCTAACACTGATGATCCACCTACAAATGTGAACTGACGTTCAAAAATAAAACATTTGAAAACGGACCATTTTCCACATTTCTGAAGCATGACGTAATGGGGGGGTGTTATCTCTTTTGTCGAAAATCAGCCGTTTTTGCTCGAACATTAAATGCCTCCAAATGGTATTTAATTAACTTCCCGAGCCCCTGGAAGCATGAAAATCACTTTAAACATGCTAATTTTAGCTCTAACACTGATGATCCACCTACAAATGTGAACTGACGTTCAAAAATAAAACATTTGAAAACGGACCATTTTCCACATTTCTGAAGCATGACGTAATGGGGGGGTGTTATCTCTTTTGTCGAAAATCAGCCGTTTTTGCTCGAACATTAAATGCCTCCAAATGGTATTTAATTAACTTCCCGGGGTGAAGAAACCCTTTTTGAGAACTCAGAGTGAGTAAATTGGCCATTTTCATGCACTTTTAACCATTCCATAAATCTTGTGTTTTGGGCCCCTGGAAGCATGAAAATCACTTTAAACATGCTAATTTTAGCTCTAACACTGATGATCCACCTACAAATGTGAACTGACGTTCAAAAATAAAACATTTGAAAACGGACCATTTTCCACATTTCTGAAGCATGACGTAATGGGGGGGTGTTATCTCTTTTGTCGAAAAACAGCCGTTTTTGCTCGAACATTAAATGCCTCCAAATGGTATTTAATTAACTACCCGAGCCCCTGGAAGCATGAAAATCACTTTAAACATGCTAATTTTAGCTCTAACACTGATGATCCACCTACAAATGTGAACTGACGTTCAAAAATAAAACATTTGAAAACGGACCATTTTCCACATTTTTGAAGCATGACGTAATGGGGGGGTGTTATCTCTTTTGTCGAAAATCAGCCGTTTTTGCTCGAACATTAAAAGCCTCCAAATGGTATTTAATTAACTTCCCGAGCCCCTGGAAGCATGAAAATCACTTTAAACATGCTAATTTTAGCTCTAACACTGATGATCCACCTACAAATGTGAACTGACGTTCAAAAATAAAACATTTGAAAACGGACCATTTTCCACATTTCTGAAGCATGACGTAATGGGGGGGTGTTATCTCTTTTGTCGAAAATCAGCCGTTTTTGCTCGAACATTAAATGCCTCCAAATGGTATTTAATTAACTTCCCGGGGTGAAGAAACCCTTTTTGAGAACTCAGAGTGAGTAAATTGGCCATTTTCATGCACTTTTAACCATTCCATAAATCTTGTGTTTTGGGCCCCTGGAAGCATGAAAATCACTTTAAACATGCTAATTTTAGCTCTAACACTGATGATCCACCTACAAATGTGAACTGACGTTCAAAAATAAAACATTTGAAAACGGACCATTTTCCACATTTCTGAAGCATGACGTAAAGGGGGGGTGTTATCTCTTTTGTCGAAAATCAGCCGTTTTTGCTCGAACATTAAATGCCTCCAAATGGTATTTAATTAACTTCCCGAGCCCCTGGAAGCATGAAAATCACTTTAAACATGCTAATTTTAGCTCTAACACTGATGATCCACCTACAAATGTGAACTGACGTTCAAAAATAAAACATTTGAAAACGGACCATTTTCCACATTTCTGAAGCATGACGTAATGGGGGGGTGTTATCTCTTTTGTCGAAAATCAGCCGTTTTTGCTCGAACATTAAATGCCTCCAAATGGTATTTAATTAACTTCCCGAGCCCCTGGAAGCATGAAAATCACTTTAAACATGCTAATTTTAGCTCTAACACTGATGATCCACCTACAAATGTGAACTGACGTTCAAAAATAAAACATTTGAAAACGGACCATTTTCCACATTTCTGAAGCATGACGTAATGGGGGGGTGTTATCTCTTTTGTCGAAAATCAGCCGTTTTTGCTTGAACATTAAATGCCTCCAAATGGTATTTAATTAACTTCCCGGGGTGAAGAAACCCTTTTTGAGAACTCAGAGTGAGTAAATTGGCCATTTTCATGCACTTTTAACCATTCCATAAATCTTGTGTTTTGGGCCCCTGGAAGCATGAAAATCACTTTAAACATGCTAATTTTTTACCTCTAACACTGATGATCCACCTACAAATGTGAACTGACGTTCAAAAATAAAACATTTGAAAACGGACCATTTTCCACATTTCTGAAGCATGACGTAATGGGGGGGTGTTATCTCTTTTGTCGAAAATCAGCCGTTTTTGCTCGAACATTAAATGCCTCCAAATGGTATTTAATTAACTTCCCGAGCCCCTGGAAGCATGAAAATCACTTTAAACCTGCTAATTTTAGCTCTAACACTGATGATCCACCTACAAATGTGAACTGACGTTCAAAAATAAAACATTTGAAAACGGACCATTTTCCACATTTCTGAAGCATGACGTAATGGGGGGGTGTTATCTCTTTTGTCGAAAATCAGCCGTTTTTGCTCGAACATTAAATGCCTCCAAATGGTATTTAATTAACTTCCCGGGTGAAGAAACCCTTTTTGAGAACTCAGAGTGAGTAAATTGGCCATTTTCATGCACTTTTAACCATTCCATAAATCTTGTGTTTTGGGCCCCTGGAAGCATGAAAATCACTTTAAACATGCTAATTTTAGCTCTAACACTGATGATCCACCTACAAATGTGAACTGACGTTCAAAAATAAAACATTTGAAAACGGACCATTTTCCACATTTCTGAAGCATGACGTAATGGGGGGGTGTTATCTCTTTTGTCGAAAATCAGCCGTTTTTGCTCGAACATTAAATGCCTCCAAATGGTATTTAATTAACTTCCCGGGGTGAAGAAACCCTTTTTGAGAACTCAGAGTGAGTAAATTGGCCATTTTCATGCACTTTTAACCATTCCATAAATCTTGTGTTTTGGGCCCCTGGAAGCATGAAAATCACTTTAAACATGCTAATTTTAGCTCTAACACTGATGATCCACCTACAAATGTGAACTGACGTTCAAAAATAAAACATTTGAAAACGGACCATTTTCCACATTTCTGAAGCATGACGTAATGGGGGGGTGTTATCTCTTTTGTCGAAAATCAGCCGTTTTTGCTCGAACATTAAATGCCTCCAAATGGTATTTAATTAACTTCCCGGGGTGAAGAAACCCTTTTTGAGAACTCAGAGTGAGTAAATTGGCCATTTTCATGCACTTTTAACCATTCCATAAATCTTGTGTTTTGGGCCCCTGGAAGCATGAAAATCACTTTAAACATGCTAATTTTAGCTCTAACACTGATGATCCACCTACAAATGTGAACTGACGTTCAAAAATAAAACATTTGAAAACGGACCATTTTCCACATTTCTGAAGCATGACGTAATGGGGGGGTGTTATCTCTTTTGTCGAAAATCAGCCGTTTTTGCTCGAACATTAAATGCCTCCAAATGGTATTTAATTAACTTCCCGAGCCCCTGGAAGCATGAAAATCACTTTAAACATGCTAATTTTAGCTCTAACACTGATGATCCACCTACAAATGTGAACTGACGTTCAAAAATAAAACATTTGAAAACGGACCATTTTCCACATTTCTGAAGCATGACGTAATGGGGGGGTGTTATCTCTTTTGTCGAAAATCAGCCGTTTTTGCTCGAACATTAAATGCCTCCAAATGGTATTTAATTAACTTCCCGAGCCCCTGGAAGCATGAAAATCACTTTAAACATGCTAATTTTAGCTCTAACACTGATGATCCACCTACAAATGTGAACTGACGTTCAAAAATAAAACATTTGAAAACGGACCATTTTCCACATTTCTGAAGCATGACGTAATGGGGGGGTGTTATCTCTTTTGTCGAAAATCAGCCGTTTTTGCTCGAACATTAAATGCCTCCAAATGGTATTTAATTAACTTCCCGAGCCCCTGGAAGCATGAAAATCACTTTAAACATGCTAATTTTAGCTCTAACACTGATGATCCACCTACAAATGTGAACTGACGTTCAAAAATAAAACATTTGAAAACGGACCATTTTCCACATTTCTGAAGCATGACGTAATGGGGGGGTGTTATCTCTTTTGTCGAAAATCAGCCGTTTTTGCTCGAACATTAAATGCCTCCAAATGGTATTTAATTAACTTCCCGGGGTGAAGAAACCCTTTTTGAGAACTCAGAGTGAGTAAATTGGCCATTTTCATGCACTTTTAACCATTCCATAAATCTTGTGTTTTGGGCCCCTGGAAGCATGAAAATCACTTTAAACATGCTAATTTTAGCTCTAACACTGATGATCCACCTACAAATGTGAACTGACGTTCAAAAATAAAACATTTGAAAACGGACCATTTTCCACATTTCTGAAGCATGACGTAATGGGGGGGTGTTATCTCTTTTGTCGAAAATCAGCCGTTTTTGCTCGAACATTAAATGCCTCCAAATGGTATTTAATTAACTTCCCGAGCCCCTGGAAGCATAAAAATCACTTTAAACATGCTAATTTTAGCTCTAACACTGATGATCCACCTACAAATGTGAACTGACGTTCAAAAATAAAACATTTGAAAACGGACCATTTTCCACATTTCTGAAGCATGACGTAATGGGGGGGTGTTATCTCTTTTGTCGAAAATCAGCCGTTTTTGCTCGAACATTAAATGCCTCCAAATGGTATTTAATTAACTTCCCGAGCCCCTGGAAGCATGAAAATCACTTTAAACATGCTAATTTTAGCTCTAACACTGATGATCCACCTACAAATGTGAACTGACGTTCAAAAATAAAACATTTGAAAACGGACCATTTTCCACATTTCTGAAGCATTACGTAATGGGGGGGTGTTATCTCTTTTGTCGAAAATCAGCCGTTTTTGCTCGAACATTAAATGCCTCCAAATGGTATTTAATTAACTTCCCGGGGTGAAGAAACCCTTTTTGAGAACTCAGAGTGAGTAAATTGGCCATTTTCATGCACTTTTAACCATTCCATAAATCTTGTGTTTTGGGCCCCTGGAAGCATGAAAATCACTTTAAACATGCTAATTTTAGCTCTAACACTGATGATCCACCTACAAATGTGAACTGACGTTCAAAAATAAAACATTTGAAAACGGACCATTTTCCACATTTCTGAAGCATGACGTAATGGGGGGGTGTTATCTCTTTTGTCGAAAATCAGCCGTTTTTGCTCGAACATTAAATGCCTCCAAATGGTATTTAATTAACTTCCCGGGGTGAAGAAACCCTTTTTGAGAACTCAGAGTGAGTAAATTGGCCATTTTCATGCACTTTTAACCATTCCATTAATCTTGTGTTTTGGGCCCCTGGAAGCATGAAAATCACTTTAAACATGCTAATTTTAGCTCTAACACTGATGATCCACCTACAAATGTGAACTGACGTTCAAAAATAAAACATTTGAAAACGGACCATTTTCCACATTTCTGAAGCATGACGTAATGGGGGGGTGTTATCTCTTTTGTCGAAAATCAGCCGTTTTTGCTCGAACATTAAATGCCTCCAAATGGTATTTAATTAACTTCCCGAGCCCCTGGAAGCATGAAAATCACTTTAAACATGCAAATTTTAGCTCTAACACTGATGATCCACCTACAAATGTGAACTGACGTTCAAAAATAAAACATTTGAAAACGGACCATTTTCCACATTTCTGAAGCATGACGTAATGGGGGGGTGTTATCTCTTTTGTCGAAAATCAGCCGTTTTTGCTCGAACATTAAATGCCTCCAAATGGTATTTAATTAACTTCCCGAGCCCCTGGAAGCATGAAAATCACTTTAAACATGCTAATTTTAGCTCTAACACTGATGATCCACCTACAAATGTGAACTGACGTTCAAAAATAAAACATTTGAAAACGGACCATTTTCCACATTTCTGAAGCATGACGTAATGGGGGGGTGTTATCTCTTTTGTCGAAAATCAGCCGTTTTTGCTCGAACATTAAATGCCTCCAAATGGTATTTAATTAACTTCCCGAGCCCCTGGAAGCATGAAAATCACTTTAAACATGCTAATTTTAGCTCTAACACTGATGATCCACCTACAAATGTGAACTGACGTTCAAAAATAAAACATTTGAAAACGGACCATTTTCCACATTTCTGAAGCATGACGTAATGGGGGGGTGTTATCTCTTTTGTCGAAAATCAGCCGTTTTTGCTCGAACATTAAATGCCTCCAAATGGTATTTAATTAACTACCCGAGCCCCTGGAAGCATGAAAATCACTTTAAACATGCTAATTTTAGCTCTAACACTGATGATCCACCTACAAATGTGAACTGACGTTCAAAAATAAAACATTTGAAAACGGACCATTTTCCACATTTCTGAAGCATGACGTAATGGGGGGGTGTTATCTCTTTTGTCGAAAATCAGCCGTTTTTGCTCGAACATTAAAAGCCTCCAAATGGTATTTAATTAACTTCCCGAGCCCCTGGAAGCATGAAAATCACTTTAAACATGCTAATTTTAGCTCTAACACTGATGATCCACCTACAAATGTGAACTGACGTTCAAAAATAAAACATTTGAAAACTGACCATTTTCCACATTTCTGAAGCATGACGTAATGGGGGGGTGTTATCTCTTTTGTCGAAAATCAGCCGTTTTTGCTCGAACATTAAATGCCTCCAAATGGTATTTAATTAACTTCCCGGGGTGAAGAAACCCTTTTTGAGAACTCAGAGTGAGTAAATTGGCCATTTTCATGCACTTTTAACCATTCCATAAATCTTGTGTTTTGGGCCCCTGGAAGCATGAAAATCACTTTAAACATGCTAATTTTAGCTCTAACACTGATGATCCACCTACAAATGTGAACTGACGTTCAAAAATAAAACATTTGAAAACGGACCATTTTCCACATTTCTGAAGCATGACGTAATGGGGGGGTGTTATCTCTTTTGTCGAAAATCAGCCGTTTTTGCTCGAACATTAAATGCCTCCAAATGGTATTTAATTAACTACCCGAGCCCCTGGAAGCATGAAAATCACTTTAAACATGCTAATTTTAGCTCTAACACTGATGATCCACCTACAAATGTGAACTGACGTTCAAAAATAAAACATTTGAAAACGGACCATTTTCCACATTTCTGAAGCATGACGTAATGGGGGGGTGTTATCTCTTTTGTCGAAAATCAGCCGTTTTTGCTCGAACATTAAATGCCTCCAAATGGTATTTAATTAACTTCCCGAGCCCCTGGAAGCATGAAAATCACTTTAAACATGCTAATTTTAGCTCTAACACTGATGATCCACCTACAAATGTGAACTGACGTTCAAAAATAAAACATTTGAAAACGGACCATTTTCCACATTTCTGAAGCATGACGTAATGGGGGGGTGTTATCTCTTTTGTCGAAAATCAGCCGTTTTTGCTCGAACATTAAATGCCTCCAAATGGTATTTAATTAACTTCCCGAGCCCCTGGAAGCATGAAAATCACTTTAAACATGCTAATTTTAGCTCTAACACTGATGATCCACCTACAAATGTGAACTGACGTTCAAAAATAAAACATTTGAAAACGGACCATTTTCCACATTTCTGAAGCATGACGTAATGGGGGGGTGTTATCTCTTTTGTCGAAAATCAGCCGTTTTTGCTCGAACATTAAATGCCTCCAAATGGTATTTAATTAACTTCCCGGGGTGAAGAAACCCTTTTTGAGAACTCAGAGTGAGTAAATTGGCCATTTTCATGCACTTTTAACCATTCCATAAATCTTGTGTTTTGGGCCCCTGGAAGCATGAAAATCACTTTAAACATGCTAATTTTAGCTCTAACACTGATGATCCACCTACAAATGTGAACTGACGTTCAAAAATAAAACATTTGAAAACGGACCATTTTCCACATTTCTGAAGCATGACGTAATGGGGGGGTGTTATCTCTTTTGTCGAAAATCAGCCGTTTTTGCTCGAACATTAAATGCCTCCAAATGGTATTTAATTAACTTCCCGAGCCCCTGGAAGCATGAAAATCACTTTAAACATGCTAATTTTAGCTCTAACACTGATGATCCACCTACAAATGTGAACTGACGTTCAAAAATAAAACATTTGAAAACGGACCATTTTCCACATTTCTGAAGCATGACGTAATGGGGGGGTGTTATCTCTTTTGTCGAAAATCAGCCGTTTTTGCTCGAACATTAAATGCCTCCAAATGGTATTTAATTAACTTCCCGGGGTGAAGAAACCCTTTTTGAGAACTCAGAGTGAGTAAATTGGCCATTTTCATGCACTTTTAACCATTCCATAAATCTTGTGTTTTGGGCCCCTGGAAGCATGAAAATCACTTTAAACATGCTAATTTTAGCTCTAACACTGATGATCCACCTACAAATGTGAACTGACGTTCAAAAATAAAACATTTGAAAACGGACCATTTTCCACATTTCTGAAGCATGACGTAATGGGGGGGTGTTATCTCTTTTGTCGAAAATCAGCCGTTTTTGCTCGAACATTAAATGCCTCCAAATGGTATTTAATTAACTTCCCGAGCCCCTGGAAGCATGAAAATCACTTTAAACATGCTAATTTTAGCTCTAACACTGATGATCCACCTACAAATGTGAACTGACGTTCAAAAATAAAACATTTGAAAACGGACCATTTTCCACATTTCTGAAGCATGACATAATGGGGGGGTGTTATCTCTTTTGTCGAAAATCAGCCGTTTTTGCTCGAACATTAAATGCCTCCAAATGGTATTTAATTAACTTCCCGGGGTGAAGAAACCCTTTTTGAGAACTCAGAGTGAGTAAATTGGCCATTTTCATGCACTTTTAACCATTCCATAAATCTTGTGTTTTGGGCCCCTGGAAGCATGAAAATCACTTTAAACATGCTAATTTTAGCTCTAACACTGATGATCCACCTACAAATGTGAACTGACGTTCAAAAATAAAACATTTGAAAACGGACCATTTTCCACATTTCTGAAGCATGACGTAATGGGGGGGTGTTATCTCTTTTGTCGAAAATCAGCCGTTTTTGCTCGAACATTAAATGCCTCCAAATGGTATTTAATTAACTTCCCGAGCCCCTGGAAGCATGAAAATCACTTTAAACATGCTAATTTTAGCTCTAACACTGATGATCCACCTACAAATGTGAACTGACATTCAAAAATAAAACATTTGAAAACGGACCATTTTCCACATTTCTGAAGCATGACGTAATGGGGGGGTGTTATCTCTTTTGTCGAAAATCAGCCGTTTTTGCTCGAACATTAAATGCCTCCAAATGGTATTTAATTAACTTCCCGAGCCCCTGGAAGCATGAAAATCACTTTAAACATGCTAATTTTAGCTCTAACACTGATGATCCACCTACAAATGTGAACTGACGTTCAAAAATAAAACATTTGAAAACGGACCATTTTCCACATTTCTGAAGCATGACGTAATGGGGGGGTGTTATCTCTTTTGTCGAAAATCAGCCGTTTTTGCTCGAACATTAAATGCCTCCAAATGGTATTTAATTAACTTCCCGGGGTGAAGAAACCCTTTTTGAGAACTCAGAGTGAGTAAATTGGCCATTTTCATGCACTTTTAACCATTCCATAAATCTTGTGTTTTGGGCCCCTGGAAGCATGAAAATCACTTTAAACATGCTAATTTTAGCTCTAACACTGATGATCCACCTACAAATGTGAACTGACGTTCAAAAATAAAACATTTGAAAACGGACCATTTTCCACATTTCTGAAGCATGACGTAATGGGGGGGTGTTATCTCTTTTGTCGAAAATCAGCCGTTTTTGCTCGAACATTAAATGCCTCCAAATGGTATTTAATTAACTTCCCGAGCCCCTGGAAGCATGAAAATCACTTTAAACATGCTAATTTTAGCTCTAACACTGATGATCCACCTACAAATGTGAACTGACGTTCAAAAATAAAACATTTGAAAACGGACCATTTTCCACATTTCTGAAGCATGACGTAATGGGGGGGTGTTATCTCTTTTGTCGAAAATCAGCCGTTTTTGCTCGAACATTAAATGCCTCCAAATGGTATTTAATTAACTTCCCGAGCCCCTGGAAGCATGAAAATCACTTTAAACATGCTAATTTTAGCTCTAACACTGATGATCCACCTACAAATGTGAACTGACGTTCAAAAATAAAACATTTGAAAACGGACCATTTTCCACATTTCTGAAGCATGACGTAATGGGGGGGTGTTATCTCTTTTGTCGAAAATCAGCCGTTTTTGCTCGAACATTAAATGCCTCCAAATGGTATTTAATTAACTTCCCGAGCCCCTGGAAGCATGAAAATCACTTTAAACATGCTAATTTTAGCTCTAACACTGATGATCCACCTACAAATGTGAACTGACGTTCAAAAATAAAACATTTGAAAACAGACCATTTTCCACATTTCTGAAGCATGACGTAATGGGGGGGTGTTATCTCTTTTGTCGAAAATCAGCCGTTTTTGCTCGAACATTAAATGCCTCCAAATGGTATTTAATTAACTTCCCGGGGTGAAGAAACCCTTTTTGAGAACTCAGAGTGAGTAAATTGGCCATTTTCATGCACTTTTAACCATTCCATAAATCTTGTGTTTTGGGCCCCTGGAAGCATGAAAATCACTTTAAACATGCTAATTTTAGCTCTAACACTGATGATCCACCTACAAATGTGAACTGACGTTCAAAAATAAAACATTTGAAAACGGACCATTTTCCACATTTCTGAAGCATGACGTAATGGGGGGGTGTTATCTCTTTTGTCGAAAATCAGCCGTTTTTGCTCGAACATTAAATGCCTCCAAATGGTATTTAATTAACTTCCCGAGCCCCTGGAAGCATAAAAATCACTTTAAACATGCTAATTTTAGCTCTAACACTGATGATCCACCTACAAATGTGAACTGACGTTCAAAAATAAAACATTTGAAAACGGACCATTTTCCACATTTCTGAAGCATGACGTAATGGGGGGGTGTTATCTCTTTTGTCGAAAATCAGCCGTTTTTGCTCGAACATTAAATGCCTCCAAATGGTATTTAATTAACTTCCCGAGCCCCTGGAAGCATGAAAATCACTTTAAACATGCTAATTTTAGCTCTAACACTGATGATCCACCTACAAATGTGAACTGACGTTCAAAAATAAAACATTTGAAAACGGACCATTTTCCACATTTCTGAAGCATGACGTAATGGGGGGGTGTTATCTCTTTTGTCGAAAATCAGCCGTTTTTGCTCGAACATTAAATGCCTCCAAATGGTATTTAATTAACTTCCCGGGGTGAAGAAACCCTTTTTGAGAACTCAGAGTGAGTAAATTGGCCATTTTCATGCACTTTTAACCATTCCATAAATCTTGTGTTTTGGGCCCCTGGAAGCATGAAAATCACTTTAAACATGCTAATTTTAGCTCTAACACTGATGATCCACCTACAAATGTGAACTGACGTTCAAAAATAAAACATTTGAAAACGGACCATTTTCCACATTTCTGAAGCATGACGTAATGGGGGGGTGTTATCTCTTTTGTCGAAAATCAGCCGTTTTTGCTCGAACATTAAATGCCTCCAAATGGTATTTAATTAACTTCCCGGGGTGAAGAAACCCTTTTTGAGAACTCAGAGTGAGTAAATTGGCCATTTACATGCACTTTTAACCATTCCATAAATCTTGTGTTTTGGGCCCCTGGAAGCATGAAAATCACTTTAAACATGCTAATTTTAGCTCTAACACTGATGATCCACCTACAAATGTGAACTGACGTTCAAAAATAAAACATTTGAAAACGGACCATTTTCCACATTTCTGAAGCATGACGTAATGGGGGGGTGTTATCTCTTTTGTCGAAAATCAGCCGTTTTTGCTCGAACATTAAATGCCTCCAAATGGTATTTAATTAACTTCCCGAGCCCCTGGAAGCATGAAAATCACTTTAAACATGCAAATTTTAGCTCTAACACTGATGATCCACCTACAAATGTGAACTGACGTTCAAAAATAAAACATTTGAAAACGGACCATTTTCCACATTTCTGAAGCATGACGTAATGGGGGGGTGTTATCTCTTTTGTCGAAAATCAGCCGTTTTTGCTCGAACATTAAATGCCTCCAAATGGTATTTAATTAACTTCCCGAGCCCCTGGAAGCATGAAAATCACTTTAAACATGCTAATTTTAGCTCTAACACTGATGATCCACCTACAAATGTGAACTGACGTTCAAAAATAAAACATTTGAAAACGGACCATTTTCCACATTTCTGAAGCATGACGTAATGGGGGGGTGTTATCTCTTTTGTCGAAAATCAGCCGTTTTTGCTCGAACATTAAATGCCTCCAAATGGTATTTAATTAACTTCCCGGGGTGAAGAAACCCTTTTTGAGAACTCAGAGTGAGTAAATTGGCCATTTTCATGCACTTTTAACCATTCCATAAATCTTGTGTTTTGGGCCCCTGGAAGCATGAAAATCACTTTAAACATGCTAATTTTAGCTCTAACACTGATGATCCACCTACAAATGTGAACTGACGTTCAAAAATAAAACATTTGAAAACGGACCATTTTCCACATTTCTGAAGCATGACGTAATGGGGGGGTGTTATCTCTTTTGTCGAAAATCAGCCGTTTTTGCTCGAACATTAAATGCCTCCAAATGGTATTTAATTAACTACCCGAGCCCCTGGAAGCATGAAAATCACTTTAAACATGCTAATTTTAGCTCTAACACTGATGATCCACCTACAAATGTGAACTGACGTTCAAAAATAAAACATTTGAAAACGGACCATTTTCCACATTTCTGAAGCATGACGTAATGGGGGGGTGTTATCTCTTTTGTCGAAAATCAGCCGTTTTTGCTCGAACATTAAAAGCCTCCAAATGGTATTTAATTAACTTCCCGAGCCCCTGGAAGCATGAAAATCACTTTAAACATGCTAATTTTAGCTCTAACACTGATGATCCACCTACAAATGTGAACTGACGTTCAAAAATAAAACATTTGAAAACTGACCATTTTCCACATTTCTGAAGCATGACGTAATGGGGGGGTGTTATCTCTTTTGTCGAAAATCAGCCGTTTTTGCTCGAACATTAAATGCCTCCAAATGGTATTTAATTAACTTCCCGGGGTGAAGAAACCCTTTTTGAGAACTCAGAGTGAGTAAATTGGCCATTTTCATGCACTTTTAACCATTCCATAAATCTTGTGTTTTGGGCCCCTGGAAGCATGAAAATCACTTTAAACATGCTAATTTTAGCTCTAACACTGATGATCCACCTACAAATGTGAACTGACGTTCAAAAATAAAACATTTGAAAACGGACCATTTTCCACATTTCTGAAGCATGACGTAATGGGGGGGTGTTATCTCTTTTGTCGAAAATCAGCCGTTTTTGCTCGAACATTAAATGCCTCCAAATGGTATTTAATTAACTACCCGAGCCCCTGGAAGCATGAAAATCACTTTAAACATGCTAATTTTAGCTCTAACACTGATGATCCACCTACAAATGTGAACTGACGTTCAAAAATAAAACATTTGAAAACGGACCATTTTCCACATTTCTGAAGCATGACGTAATGGGGGGGTGTTATCTCTTTTGTCGAAAATCAGCCGTTTTTGCTCGAACATTAAATGCCTCCAAATGGTATTTAATTAACTTCCCGAGCCCCTGGAAGCATGAAAATCACTTTAAACATGCTAATTTTAGCTCTAACACTGATGATCCACCTACAAATGTGAACTGACGTTCAAAAATAAAACATTTGAAAACGGACCATTTTCCACATTTCTGAAGCATGACGTAATGGGGGGGTGTTATCTCTTTTGTCGAAAATCAGCCATTTTTGCTCGAACATTAAATGCCTCCAAATGGTATTTAATTAACTTCCCGAGCCCCTGGAAGCATGAAAATCACTTTAAACATGCTAATTTTAGCTCTAACACTGATGATCCACCTACAAATGTGAACTGACGTTCAAAAATAAAACATTTGAAAACGGACCATTTTCCACATTTCTGAAGCATGACGTAATGGGGGGGTGTTATCTCTTTTGTCGAAAATCAGCCGTTTTTGCTCGAACATTAAATGCCTCCAAATGGTATTTAATTAACTTCCCGGGGTGAAGAAACCCTTTTTGAGAACTCAGAGTGAGTAAATTGGCCATTTTCATGCACTTTTAACCATTCCATAAATCTTGTGTTTTGGGCCCCTGGAAGCATGAAAATCACTTTAAACATGCTAATTTTAGCTCTAACACTGATGATCTACCTACAAATGTGAACTGACGTTCAAAAATAAAACATTTGAAAACGGACCATTTTCCACATTTCTGAAGCATGACGTAATGGGGGGGTGTTATCTCTTTTGTCGAAAATCAGCCGTTTTTGCTCGAACATTAAATGCCTCCAAATGGTATTTAATTAACTTCCCGAGCCCCTGGAAGCATGAAAATCACTTTAAACATGCTAATTTTAGCTCTAACACTGATGATCCACCTACAAATGTGAACTGACGTTCAAAAATAAAACATTTGAAAACGGACCATTTTCCACATTTCTGAAGCATGACGTAATGGGGGGGTGTTATCTCTTTTGTCGAAAATCAGCCGTTTTTGCTCGAACATTAAATGCCTCCAAATGGTATTTAATTAACTTCCCGGGGTGAAGAAACCCTTTTTGAGAACTCAGAGTGAGTAAATTGGCCATTTTCATGCACTTTTAACCATTCCATAAATCTTGTGTTTTGGGCCCCTGGAAGCATGAAAATCACTTTAAACATGCTAATTTTAGCTCTAACACTGATGATCCACCTACAAATGTGAACTGACGTTCAAAAATAAAACATTTGAAAACGGACCATTTTCCACATTTCTGAAGCATGACGTAATGGGGGGGTGTTATCTCTTTTGTCGAAAATCAGCCGTTTTTGCTCGAACATTAAATGCCTCCAAATGGTATTTAATTAACTTCCCGAGCCCCTGGAAGCATGAAAATCACTTTAAACATGCTAATTTTAGCTCTAACACTGATGATCCACCTACAAATGTGAACTGACGTTCAAAAATAAAACATTTGAAAACGGACCATTTTCCACATTTCTGAAGCATGACATAATGGGGGGGTGTTATCTCTTTTGTCGAAAATCAGCCGTTTTTGCTCGAACATTAAATGCCTCCAAATGGTATTTAATTAACTTCCCGGGGTGAAGAAACCCTTTTTGAGAACTCAGAGTGAGTAAATTGGCCATTTTCATGCACTTTTAACCATTCCATAAATCTTGTGTTTTGGGCCCCTGGAAGCATGAAAATCACTTTAAACATGCTAATTTTAGCTCTAACACTGATGATCCACCTACAAATGTGAACTGACGTTCAAAAATAAAACATTTGAAAACGGACCATTTTCCACATTTCTGAAGCATGACGTAATGGGGGGGTGTTATCTCTTTTGTCGAAAATCAGCCGTTTTTGCTCGAACATTAAATGCCTCCAAATGGTATTTAATTAACTTCCCGAGCCCCTGGAAGCATGAAAATCACTTTAAACATGCTAATTTTAGCTCTAACACTGATGATCCACCTACAAATGTGAACTGACATTCAAAAATAAAACATTTGAAAACGGACCATTTTCCACATTTCTGAAGCATGACGTAATGGGGGGGTGTTATCTCTTTTGTCGAAAATCAGCCGTTTTTGCTCGAACATTAAATGCCTCCAAATGGTATTTAATTAACTTCCCGAGCCCCTGGAAGCATGAAAATCACTTTAAACATGCTAATTTTAGCTCTAACACTGATGATCCACCTACAAATGTGAACTGACGTTCAAAAATAAAACATTTGAAAACGGACCATTTTCCACATTTCTGAAGCATGACGTAATGGGGGGGTGTTATCTCTTTTGTCGAAAATCAGCCGTTTTTGCTCGAACATTAAATGCCTCCAAATGGTATTTAATTAACTTCCCGAGCCCCTGGAAGCATGAAAATCACTTTAAACATGCTAATTTTAGCCCTAACACTGATGATCCACCTACAAATGTGAACTGACGTTCAAAAATAAAACATTTGAAAACGGACCGTTTTCAACATTTCTGAAGCATGACGTAATGGGGGGGTGTTATCTCTTTTGTCGAAAATCAGCCGTTTTTGCTCGAACATTAAATGCCTCCAAATGGTATTTAATTAACTTCCCGAGCCCCTGGAAGCATGAAAATCACTTTAAACATGCTAATTTTAGCTCTAACACTGATGATCCACCTACAAATGTGAACTGACGTTCAAAAATAAAACATTTGAAAACGGACCATTTTCCACATTTCTGAAGCATGACGTAATGGGGGGGTGTTATCTCTTTTGTCGAAAATCAGCCGTTTTTGCTCGAACATTAAATGCCTCCAAATGGTATTTAATTAACTTCCCGGGGTGAAGAAACCCTTTTTGAGAACTCAGAGTGAGTAAATTGGCCATTTTCATGCACTTTTAACCATTCCATAAATCTTGTGTTTTGGGCCCCTGGAAGCATGAAAATCACTTTAAACATGCTAATTTTAGCTCTAACACTGATGATCCACCTACAAATGTGAACTGACGTTCAAAAATAAAACATTTGAAAACGGACCATTTTCCACATTTCTGAAGCATGACGTAATGGGGGGGTGTTATCTCTTTTGTCGAAAATCAGCCGTTTTTGCTCGAACATTAAATGCCTCCAAATGGTATTTAATTAACTTCCCGGGGTGAAGAAACCCTTTTTGAGAACTCAGAGTGAGTAAATTGGCCATTTTCATGCACTTTTAACCATTCCATAAATCTTGTGTTTTGGGCCCCTGGAAGCATGAAAATCACTTTAAACATGCTAATTTTAGCTCTAACACTGATGATCCACCTACAAATGTGAACTGACGTTCAAAAATAAAACATTTGAAAACGGACCATTTTCCACATTTCTGAAGCAAGACGTAATGGGGGGGTGTTATCTCTTTTGTCGAAAATCAGCCGTTTTTGCTCGAACATTAAATGCCTCCAAATGGTATTTAATTAACTTCCCGAGCCCCTGGAAGCATGAAAATCACTTTAAACATGCTAATTTTAGCTCTAACACTGATGATCCACCTACAAATGTGAACTGACGTTCAAAAATAAAACATTTGAAAACAGACCATTTTCCACATTTCTGAAGCATGACGTAATGGGGGGGTGTTATCTCTTTTGTCGAAAATCAGCCGTTTTTGCTCGAACATTAAATGCCTCCAAATGGTATTTAATTAACTTCCCGGGGTGAAGAAACCCTTTTTGAGAACTCAGAGTGAGTAAATTGGCCATTTTCATGCACTTTTAACCATTCCATAAATCTTGTGTTTTGGGCTCCTGGAAGCATGAAAATCACTTTAAACATGCTAATTTTAGCTCTAACACTAATGATCCACCTACAAATGTGAACTGACGTTCAAAAATAAAACATTTGAAAACGGACCATTTTCCACATTTCTGAAGCATGACGTAATGGGGGGGTGTTATCTCTTTTGTCGAAAATCAGCCGTTTTTGCTCGAACATTAAATGCCTCCAAATGGTATTTAATTAACTTCCCGAGCCCCTGGAAGCATGAAAATCACTTTAAACATGCTAATTTTAGCTCTAACACTGATGATCCACCTACAAATGTGAACTGACGTTCAAAAATAAAACATTTGAAAACGGACCATTTTCCACATTTCTGAAGCATGACGTAATGGGGGGGTGTTATCTCTTTTGTCGAAAATCAGCCGTTTTTGCTCGAACATTAAATGCCTCCAAATGGTATTTAATTAACTTCCCGGGGTGAAGAAACCCTTTTTGAGAACTCAGAGTGAGTAAATTGGCCATTTTCATGCACTTTTAACCATTCCATAAATCTTGTGTTTTGGGCCCCTGGAAGCATGAAAATCACTTTAAACATGCTAATTTTAGCTCTAACACTGATGATCCACCTACAAATGTGAACTGACGTTCAAAAATAAAACATTTGAAAACGGACCATTTTCCACATTTCTGAAGCATGACGTAATGGGGGGGTGTTATCTCTTTTGTCGAAAATCAGCCGTTTTTGCTCGAACATTAAATGCCTCCAAATGGTATTTAATTAACTTCCCGGGGTGAAGAAACCCTTTTTGAGAACTCAGAGTGAGTAAATTGGCCATTTTCATGCACTTTTAACCATTCCATAAATCTTGTGTTTTGGGCCCCTGGAAGCATGAAAATCACTTTAAACATGCTAATTTTAGCTCTAACACTGATGATCCACCTACAAATGTGAACTGACGTTCAAAAATAAAACATTTGAAAACGGACCATTTTCCACATTTCTGAAGCATGACGTAATGGGGGGGTGTTATCTCTTTTGTCGAAAATCAGCCGTTTTTGCTCGAACATTAAATGCCTCCAAATGGTATTTAATTAACTTCCCGAGCCCCTGGAAGCATGAAAATCACTTTAAACATGCTAATTTTAGCTCTAACACTGATGATCCACCTACAAATGTGAACTGACGTTCAAAAATAAAACATTTGAAAACGGACCATTTTCCACATTTCTGAAGCATGACGTAATGGGGGGGGGGTGTTATCTCTTTTGTCGAAAATCAGCCGTTTTTGCTCGAACATTAAATGCCTCCAAATGGTATTTAATTAACTTCCCGAGCCCCTGGAAGCATGAAAATCACTTTAAACATGCTAATTTTAGCTCTAACACTGATGATCCACCTACAAATGTGAACTGACGTTCAAAAATAAAACATTTGAAAACGGACCATTTTCCACATTTCTGAAGCATGACGTAATGGGGGGGTGTTATCTCTTTTGTCGAAAATCAGCCGTTTTTGCTCGAACATTAAATGCCTCCAAATGGTATTTAATTAACTTCCCGAGCCCCTGGAAGCATGAAAATCACTTTAAACATGCTAATTTTAGCTCTAACACTGATGATCCACCTACAAATGTGAACTGACGTTCAAAAATAAAACATTTGAAAACGGACCATTTTCCACATTTCTGAAGCATGACGTAATGGGGGGGTGTTATCTCTTTTGTCGAAAATCAGCCGTTTTTGCTCGAACATTAAATGCCTCCAAATGGTATTTAATTAACTTCCCGGGGTGAAGAAACCCTTTTTGAGAACTCAGAGTGAGTAAATTGGCCATTTTCATGCACTTTTAACCATTCCATAAATCTTGTGTTTTGGGCCCCTGGAAGCATGAAAATCACTTTAAACATGCTAATTTTAGCTCTAACACTGATGATCCACCTACAAATGTGAACTGACGTTCAAAAATAAAACATTTGAAAACGGACCATTTTCCACATTTCTGAAGCATGACGTAATGGGGGGGTGTTATCTCTTTTGTCGAAAATCAGCCGTTTTTGCTCGAACATTAAATGCCTCCAAATGGTATTTAATTAACTTCCCGAGCCCCTGGAAGCATAAAAATCACTTTAAACATGCTAATTTTAGCTCTAACACTGATGATCCACCTACAAATGTGAACTGACGTTCAAAAATAAAACATTTGAAAACGGACCATTTTCCACATTTCTGAAGCATGACGTAATGGGGGGGTGTTATCTCTTTTGTCGAAAATCAGCCGTTTTTGCTCGAACATTAAATGCCTCCAAATGGTATTTAATTAACTTCCCGAGCCCCTGGAAGCATGAAAATCACTTTAAACATGCTAATTTTAGCTCTAACACTGATGATCCACCTACAAATGTGAACTGACGTTCAAAAATAAAACATTTGAAAACGGACCATTTTCCACATTTCTGAAGCATGACGTAATGGGGGGGTGTTATCTCTTTTGTCGAAAATCAGCCGTTTTTGCTCGAACATTAAATGCCTCCAAATGGTATTTAATTAACTTCCCGGGGTGAAGAAACCCTTTTTGAGAACTCAGAGTGAGTAAATTGGCCATTTTCATGCACTTTTAACCATTCCATAAATCTTGTGTTTTGGGCCCCTGGAAGCATGAAAATCACTTTAAACATGCTAATTTTAGCTCTAACACTGATGATCCACCTACAAATGTGAACTGACGTTCAAAAATAAAACATTTGAAAACGGACCATTTTCCACATTTCTAAAGCATGACGTAATGGGGGGGTGTTATCTCTTTTGTCGAAAATCAGCCGTTTTTGCTCGAACATTAAATGCCTCCAAATGGTATTTAATTAACTTCCCGGGGTGAAGAAACCCTTTTTGAGAACTCAGAGTGAGTAAATTGGCCATTTTCATGCACTTTTAACCATTCCATAAATCTTGTGTTTTGGGCCCCTGGAAGCATGAAAATCACTTTAAACATGCTAATTTTAGCTCTAACACTGATGATCCACCTACAAATGTGAACTGACGTTCAAAAATAAAACATTTGAAAACGGACCATTTTCCACATTTCTGAAGCATGACGTAATGGGGGGTGTTATCTCTTTTGTCGAAAATCAGCCGTTTTTGCTCGAACATTAAATGCCTCCAAATGGTATTTAATTAACTTCCCGAGCCCCTGGAAGCATGAAAATCACTTTAAACATGCAAATTTTAGCTCTAACACTGATGATCCACCTACAAATGTGAACTGACGTTCAAAAATAAAACATTTGAAAACGGACCATTTTCCACATTTCTGAAGCATGACGTAATGGGGGGGTGTTATCTCTTTTGTCGAAAATCAGCCGTTTTTGCTCGAACATTAAATGCCTCCAAATGGTATTTAATTAACTTCCCGAGCCCCTGGAAGCATGAAAATCACTTTAAACATGCTAATTTTAGCTCTAACACTGATGATCCACCTACAAATGTGAACTGACGTTCAAAAATAAAACATTTGAAAACGGACCATTTTCCACATTTCTGAAGCATGACGTAATGGGGGGGTGTTATCTCTTTTGTCGAAAATCAGCCGTTTTTGCTCGAACATTAAATGCCTCCAAATGGTATTTAATTAACTTCCCGGGGTGAAGAAACCCTTTTTGAGAACTCAGAGTGAGTAAATTGGCCATTTTCATGCACTTTTAACCATTCCATAAATCTTGTGTTTTGGGCCCCTGGAAGCATGAAAATCACTTTAAACATGCTAATTTTAGCTCTAACACTGATGATCCACCTACAAATGTGAACTGACGTTCAAAAATAAAACATTTGAAAACGGACCATTTTCCACATTTCTGAAGCATGACGTAATGGGGGGGGTGTTATCTCTTTTGTCGAAAATCAGCCGTTTTTGCTCGAACATTAAATGCCTCCAAATGGTATTTAATTAACTACCCGAGCCCCTGGAAGCATGAAAATCACTTTAAACATGCTAATTTTAGCTCTAACACTGATGATCCACCTACAAATGTGAACTGACGTTCAAAAATAAAACATTTGAAAACGGACCATTTTCCACATTTCTGAAGCATGACGTAATGGGGGGGTGTTATCTCTTTTGTCGAAAATCAGCCGTTTTTGCTCGAACATTAAAAGCCTCCAAATGGTATTTAATTAACTTCCCGAGCCCCTGGAAGCATGAAAATCACTTTAAACATGCTAATTTTAGCTCTAACACTGATGATCCACCTACAAATGTGAACTGACGTTCAAAAATAAAACATTTGAAAACTGACCATTTTCCACATTTCTGAAGCATGACGTAATGGGGGGGTGTTATCTCTTTTGTCGAAAATCAGCCGTTTTTGCTCGAACATTAAATGCCTCCAAATGGTATTTAATTAACTTCCCGGGGTGAAGAAACCCTTTTTGAGAACTCAGAGTGAGTAAATTGGCCATTTTCATGCACTTTTAACCATTCCATAAATCTTGTGTTTTGGGCCCCTGGAAGCATGAAAATCACTTTAAACATGCTAATTTTAGCTCTAACACTGATGATCCACCTACAAATGTGAACTGACGTTCAAAAATAAAACATTTGAAAACGGACCATTTTCCACATTTCTGAAGCATGACGTAATGGGGGGGTGTTATCTCTTTTGTCGAAAATCAGCCGTTTTTGCTCGAACATTAAATGCCTCCAAATGGTATTTAATTAACTACCCGAGCCCCTGGAAGCATGAAAATCACTTTAAACATGCTAATTTTAGCTCTAACACTGATGATCCACCTACAAATGTGAACTGACGTTCAAAAATAAAACATTTGAAAACGGACCATTTTCCACATTTCTGAAGCATGACGTAATGGGGGGGTGTTATCTCTTTTGTCGAAAATCAGCCGTTTTTGCTCGAACATTAAATGCCTCCAAATGGTATTTAATTAACTTCCCGAGCCCCTGGAAGCATGAAAATCACTTTAAACATGCTAATTTTAGCTCTAACACTGATGATCCACCTACAAATGTGAACTGACGTTCAAAAATAAAACATTTGAAAACGGACCATTTTCCACATTTCTGAAGCATGACGTAATGGGGGGGTGTTATCTCTTTTGTCGAAAATCAGCCGTTTTTGCTCGAACATTAAATGCCTCCAAATGGTATTTAATTAACTTCCCGAGCCCCTGGAAGCATGAAAATCACTTTAAACATGCTAATTTTAGCTCTAACACTGATGATCCACCTACAAATGTGAACTGACGTTCAAAAATAAAACATTTGAAAACGGACCATTTTCCACATTTCTGAAGCATGACGTAATGGGGGGGTGTTATCTCTTTTGTCGAAAATCAGCCGTTTTTGCTCGAACATTAAATGCCTCCAAATGGTATTTAATTAACTTCCCGGGGTGAAGAAACCCTTTTTGAGAACTCAGAGTGAGTAAATTGGCCATTTTCATGCACTTTTAACCATTCCATAAATCTTGTGTTTTGGGCCCCTGGAAGCATGAAAATCACTTTAAACATGCTAATTTTAGCTCTAACACTGATGATCCACCTACAAATGTGAACTGACGTTCAAAAATAAAACATTTGAAAACGGACCATTTTCCACATTTCTGAAGCATGACGTAATGGGGGGGTGTTATCTCTTTTGTCGAAAATCAGCCGTTTTTGCTCGAACATTAAATGCCTCCAAATGGTATTTAATTAACTTCCCGAGCCCCTGGAAGCATGAAAATCACTTTAAACATGCTAATTTTAGCTCTAACACTGATGATCCACCTACAAATGTGAACTGACGTTCAAAAATAAAACATTTGAAAACGGACCATTTTCCACATTTCTGAAGCATGACGTAATGGGGGGGTGTTATCTCTTTTGTCGAAAATCAGCCGTTTTTGCTCGAACATTAAATGCCTCCAAATGGTATTTAATTAACTTCCCGGGGTGAAGAAACCCTTTTTGAGAACTCAGAGTGAGTAAATTGGCCATTTTCATGCACTTTTAACCATTCCATAAATCTTGTGTTTTGGGCCCCTGGAAGCATGAAAATCACTTTAAACATGCTAATTTTAGCTCTAACACTGATGATCCACCTACAAATGTGAACTGACGTTCAAAAATAAAACATTTGAAAACGGACCATTTTCCACATTTCTGAAGCATGACGTAATGGGGGGGTGTTATCTCTTTTGTCGAAAATCAGCCGTTTTTGCTCGAACATTAAATGCCTCCAAATGGTATTTAATTAACTTCCCGGGGTGAAGAAACCCTTTTTGAGAACTCAGAGTGAGTAAATTGGCCATTTTCATGCACTTTTAACCATTCCATAAATCTTGTGTTTTGGGCCCCTGGAAGCATGAAAATCACTTTAAACATGCTAATTTTAGCTCTAACACTGATGATCCACCTACAAATGTGAACTGACGTTCAAAAATAAAACATTTGAAAACGGACCATTTTCCACATTTCTGAAGCAAGACGTAATGGGGGGGTGTTATCTCTTTTGTCGAAAATCAGCCGTTTTTGCTCGAACATTAAATGCCTCCAAATGGTATTTAATTAACTTCCCGAGCCCCTGGAAGCATGAAAATCACTTTAAACATGCTAATTTTAGCTCTAACACTGATGATCCACCTACAAATGTGAACTGACGTTCAAAAATAAAACATTTGAAAACGGACCATTTTCCACATTTCTGAAGCATGACGTAATGGGGGGGTGTTATCTCTTTTGTCGAAAATCAGCCGTTTTTGCTCGAACATTAAATGCCTCCAAATGGTATTTAATTAACTTCCCGGGGTGAAGAAACCCTTTTTGAGAACTCAGAGTGAGTAAATTGGCCATTTTCATGCACTTTTAACCATTCCATAAATCTTGTGTTTTGGGCCCCTGGAAGCATGAAAATCACTTTAAACATGCTAATTTTAGCTCTAACACTGATGATCCACCTACAAATGTGAACTGACGTTCAAAAATAAAACATTTGAAAACGGACCATTTTCCACATTTCTGAAGCATGACGTAATGGGGGGGTGTTATCTCTTTTGTCGAAAATCAGCCGTTTTTGCTCGAACATTAAATGCCTCCAAATGGTATTTAATTAACTTCCCGAGCCCCTGGAAGCATAAAAATCACTTTAAACATGCTAATTTTAGCTCTAACACTGATGATCCACCTACAAATGTGAACTGACGTTCAAAAATAAAACATTTGAAAACGGACCATTTTCCACATTTCTGAAGCATGACGTAATGGGGGGGTGTTATCTCTTTTGTCGAAAATCAGCCGTTTTTGCTCGAACATTAAATGCCTCCAAATGGTATTTAATTAACTTCCCGAGCCCCTGGAAGCATGAAAATCACTTTAAACATGCTAATTTTAGCTCTAACACTGATGATCCACCTACAAATGTGAACTGACGTTCAAAAATAAAACATTTGAAAACGGACCATTTTCCACATTTCTGAAGCATGACGTAATGGGGGGGTGTTATCTCTTTTGTCGAAAATCAGCCGTTTTTGCTCGAACATTAAATGCCTCCAAATGGTATTTAATTAACTTCCCGGGGTGAAGAAACCCTTTTTGAGAACTCAGAGTGAGTAAATTGGCCATTTTCATGCACTTTTAACCATTCCATAAATCTTGTGTTTTGGGCCCCTGGAAGCATGAAAATCACTTTAAACATGCTAATTTTAGCTCTAACACTGATGATCCACCTACAAATGTGAACTGACGTTCAAAAATAAAACATTTGAAAACGGACCATTTTCCACATTTCTGAAGCATGACGTAATGGGGGGGTGTTATCTCTTTTGTCGAAAATCAGCCGTTTTTGCTCGAACATTAAATGCCTCCAAATGGTATTTAATTAACTTCCCGGGGTGAAGAAACCCTTTTTGAGAACTCAGAGTGAGTAAATTGGCCATTTTCATGCACTTTTAACCATTCCATAAATCTTGTGTTTTGGGCCCCTGGAAGCATGAAAATCACTTTAAACATGCTAATTTTAGCTCTAACACTGATGATCCACCTACAAATGTGAACTGACGTTCAAAAATAAAACATTTGAAAACGGACCATTTTCCACATTTCTGAAGCATGACGTAATGGGGGGGTGTTATCTCTTTTGTCGAAAATCAGCCGTTTTTGCTCGAACATTAAATGCCTCCAAATGGTATTTAATTAACTTCCCGAGCCCCTGGAAGCATGAAAATCACTTTAAACATGCAAATTTTAGCTCTAACACTGATGATCCACCTACAAATGTGAACTGACGTTCAAAAATAAAACATTTGAAAACGGACCATTTTCCACATTTCTGAAGCATGACGTAATGGGGGGGTGTTATCTCTTTTGTCGAAAATCAGCCGTTTTTGCTCGAACATTAAATGCCTCCAAATGGTATTTAATTAACTTCCCGAGCCCCTGGAAGCATGAAAATCACTTTAAACATGCTAATTTTAGCTCTAACACTGATGATCCACCTACAAATGTGAACTGACGTTCAAAAATAAAACATTTGAAAACGGACCATTTTCCACATTTCTGAAGCATGACGTAATGGGGGGGTGTTATCTCTTTTGTCGAAAATCAGCCGTTTTTGCTCGAACATTAAATGCCTCCAAATGGTATTTAATTAACTTCCCGGGGTGAAGAAACCCTTTTTGAGAACTCAGAGTGAGTAAATTGGCCATTTTCATGCACTTTTAACCATTCCATAAATCTTGTGTTTTGGGCCCCTGGAAGCATGAAAATCACTTTAAACATGCTAATTTTAGCTCTAACACTGATGATCCACCTACAAATGTGAACTGACGTTCAAAAATAAAACATTTGAAAACGGACCATTTTCCACATTTCTGAAGCATGACGTAATGGGGGGGTGTTATCTCTTTTGTCGAAAATCAGCCGTTTTTGCTCGAACATTAAATGCCTCCAAATGGTATTTAATTAACTACCCGAGCCCCTGGAAGCATGAAAATCACTTTAAACATGCTAATTTTAGCTCTAACACTGATGATCCACCTACAAATGTGAACTGACGTTCAAAAATAAAACATTTGAAAACGGACCATTTTCCACATTTCTGAAGCATGACGTAATGGGGGGGTGTTATCTCTTTTGTCGAAAATCAGCCGTTTTTGCTCGAACATTAAAAGCCTCCAAATGGTATTTAATTAACTTCCCGAGCCCCTGGAAGCATGAAAATCACTTTAAACATGCTAATTTTAGCTCTAACACTGATGATCCACCTACAAATGTGAACTGACGTTCAAAAATAAAACATTTGAAAACTGACCATTTTCCACATTTCTGAAGCATGACGTAATGGGGGGGTGTTATCTCTTTTGTCGAAAATCAGCCGTTTTTGCTCGAACATTAAATGCCTCCAAATGGTATTTAATTAACTTCCCGGGGTGAAGAAACCCTTTTTGAGAACTCAGAGTGAGTAAATTGGCCATTTTCATGCACTTTTAACCATTCCATAAATCTTGTGTTTTGGGCCCCTGGAAGCATGAAAATCACTTTAAACATGCTAATTTTAGCTCTAACACTGATGATCCACCTACAAATGTGAACTGACGTTCAAAAATAAAACATTTGAAAACGGACCATTTTCCACATTTCTGAAGCATGACGTAATGGGGGGGTGTTATCTCTTTTGTCGAAAATCAGCCGTTTTTGCTCGAACATTAAATGCCTCCAAATGGTATTTAATTAACTACCCGAGCCCCTGGAAGCATGAAAATCACTTTAAACATGCTAATTTTAGCTCTAACACTGATGATCCACCTACAAATGTGAACTGACGTTCAAAAATAAAACATTTGAAAACGGACCATTTTCCACATTTCTGAAGCATGACGTAATGGGGGGGTGTTATCTCTTTTGTCGAAAATCAGCCGTTTTTGCTCGAACATTAAATGCCTCCAAATGGTATTTAATTAACTTCCCGAGCCCCTGGAAGCATGAAAATCACTTTAAACATGCTAATTTTAGCTCTAACACTGATGATCCACCTACAAATGTGAACTGACGTTCAAAAATAAAACATTTGAAAACGGACCATTTTCCACATTTCTGAAGCATGACGTAATGGGGGGGTGTTATCTCTTTTGTCGAAAATCAGCCGTTTTTGCTCGAACATTAAATGCCTCCAAATGGTATTTAATTAACTTCCCGAGCCCCTGGAAGCATGAAAATCACTTTAAACATGCTAATTTTAGCTCTAACACTGATGATCCACCTACAAATGTGAACTGACGTTCAAAAATAAAACATTTGAAAACGGACCATTTTCCACATTTCTGAAGCATGACGTAATGGGGGGGTGTTATCTCTTTTGTCGAAAATCAGCCGTTTTTGCTCGAACATTAAATGCCTCCAAATGGTATTTAATTAACTTCCCGGGGTGAAGAAACCCTTTTTGAGAACTCAGAGTGAGTAAATTGGCCATTTTCATGCACTTTTAACCATTCCATAAATCTTGTGTTTTGGGCCCCTGGAAGCATGAAAATCACTTTAAACATGCTAATTTTAGCTCTAACACTGATGATCCACCTACAAATGTGAACTGACGTTCAAAAATAAAACATTTGAAAACGGACCATTTTCCACATTTCTGAAGCATGACGTAATGGGGGGGTGTTATCTCTTTTGTCGAAAATCAGCCGTTTTTGCTCGAACATTAAATGCCTCCAAATGGTATTTAATTAACTTCCCGAGCCCCTGGAAGCATGAAAATCACTTTAAACATGCTAATTTTAGCTCTAACACTGATGATCCACCTACAAATGTGAACTGACGTTCAAAAATAAAACATTTGAAAACGGACCATTTTCCACATTTCTGAAGCATGACGTAATGGGGGGGTGTTATCTCTTTTGTCGAAAATCAGCCGTTTTTGCTCGAACATTAAATGCCTCCAAATGGTATTTAATTAACTTCCCGGGGTGAAGAAACCCTTTTTGAGAACTCAGAGTGAGTAAATTGGCCATTTTCATGCACTTTTAACCATTCCATAAATCTTGTGTTTTGGGCCCCTGGAAGCATGAAAATCACTTTAAACATGCTAATTTTAGCTCTAACACTGATGATCCACCTACAAATGTGAACTGACGTTCAAAAATAAAACATTTGAAAACGGACCATTTTCCACATTTCTGAAGCATGACGTAATGGGGGGGTGTTATCTCTTTTGTCGAAAATCAGCCGTTTTTGCTCGAACATTAAATGCCTCCAAATGGTATTTAATTAACTTCCCGAGCCCCTGGAAGCATGAAAATCACTTTAAACATGCTAATTTTAGCTCTAACACTGATGATCCACCTACAAATGTGAACTGACGTTCAAAAATAAAACATTTGAAAACGGACCATTTTCCACATTTCTGAAGCATGACATAATGGGGGGGTGTTATCTCTTTTGTCGAAAATCAGCCGTTTTTGCTCGAACATTAAATGCCTCCAAATGGTATTTAATTAACTTCCCGGGGTGAAGAAACCCTTTTTGAGAACTCAGAGTGAGTAAATTGGCCATTTTCATGCACTTTTAACCATTCCATAAATCTTGTGTTTTGGGCCCCTGGAAGCATGAAAATCACTTTAAACATGCTAATTTTAGCTCTAACACTGATGATCCACCTACAAATGTGAACTGACGTTCAAAAATAAAACATTTGAAAACGGACCATTTTCCACATTTCTGAAGCATGACGTAATGGGGGGGTGTTATCTCTTTTCTCGAAAATCAGCCGTTTTTGCTCGAACATTAAATGCCTCCAAATGGTATTTAATTAACTTCCCGAGCCCCTGGAAGCATGAAAATCACTTTAAACATGCTAATTTTAGCTCTAACACTGATGATCCACCTACAAATGTGAACTGACATTCAAAAATAAAACATTTGAAAACGGACCATTTTCCACATTTCTGAAGCATGACGTAATGGGGGGGTGTTATCTCTTTTGTCGAAAATCAGCCGTTTTTGCTCGAACATTAAATGCCTCCAAATGGTATTTAATTAACTTCCCGAGCCCCTGGAAGCATGAAAATCACTTTAAACATGCTAATTTTAGCTCTAACACTGATGATCCACCTACAAATGTGAACTGACGTTCAAAAATAAAACATTTGAAAACGGACCATTTTCCACATTTCTGAAGCATGACGTAATGGGGGGGTGTTATCTCTTTTGTCGAAAATCAGCCGTTTTTGCTCGAACATTAAATGCCTCCAAATGGTATTTAATTAACTTCCCGAGCCCCTGGAAGCATGAAAATCACTTTAAACATGCAAATTTTAGCTCTAACACTGATGATCCACCTACAAATGTGAACTGACGTTCAAAAATAAAACATTTGAAAACGGACCATTTTCCACATTTCTGAAGCATGACGTAATGGGGGGGTGTTATCTCTTTTGTCGAAAATCAGCCGTTTTTGCTCGAACATTAAATGCCTCCAAATGGTATTTAATTAACTTCCCGAGCCCCTGGAAGCATGAAAATCACTTTAAACATGCTAATTTTAGCTCTAACACTGATGATCCACCTACAAATGTGAACTGACGTTCAAAAATAAAACATTTGAAAACGGACCATTTTCCACATTTCTGAAGCATGACGTAATGGGGGGGTGTTATCTCTTTTGTCGAAAATCAGCCGTTTTTGCTCGAACATTAAATGCCTCCAAATGGTATTTAATTAACTTCCCGGGGTGAAGAAACCCTTTTTGAGAACTCAGAGTGAGTAAATTGGCCATTTTCATGCACTTTTAACCATTCCATAAATCTTGTGTTTTGGGCCCCTGGAAGCATGAAAATCACTTTAAACATGCTAATTTTAGCTCTAACACTGATGATCCACCTACAAATGTGAACTGACGTTCAAAAATAAAACATTTGAAAACGGACCATTTTCCACATTTCTGAAGCATGACGTAATGGGGGGGTGTTATCTCTTTTGTCGAAAATCAGCCGTTTTTGCTCGAACATTAAATGCCTCCAAATGGTATTTAATTAACTTCCCGGGGTGAAGAAACCCTTTTTGAGAACTCAGAGTGAGTAAATTGGCCATTTTCATGCACTTTTAACCATTCCATAAATCTTGTGTTTTGGGCCCCTGGAAGCATGAAAATCACTTTAAACATGCTAATTTTAGCTCTAACACTGATGATCCACCTACAAATGTGAACTGACGTTCAAAAATAAAACATTTGAAAACGGACCATTTTCCACATTTCTGAAGCAAGACGTAATGGGGGGGTGTTATCTCTTTTGTCGAAAATCAGCCGTTTTTGCTCGAACATTAAATGCCTCCAAATGGTATTTAATTAACTTCCCGAGCCCCTGGAAGCATGAAAATCACTTTAAACATGCTAATTTTAGCTCTAACACTGATGATCCACCTACAAATGTGAACTGACGTTCAAAAATAAAACATTTGAAAACAGACCATTTTCCACATTTCTGAAGCATGACGTAATGGGGGGGTGTTATCTCTTTTGTCGAAAATCAGCCGTTTTTGCTCGAACATTAAATGCCTCCAAATGGTATTTAATTAACTTCCCGGGGTGAAGAAACCCTTTTTGAGAACTCAGAGTGAGTAAATTGGCCATTTTCATGCACTTTTAACCATTCCATAAATCTTGTGTTTTGGGCTCCTGGAAGCATGAAAATCACTTTAAACATGCTAATTTTAGCTCTAACACTAATGATCCACCTACAAATGTGAACTGACGTTCAAAAATAAAACATTTGAAAACGGACCATTTTCCACATTTCTGAAGCATGACGTAATGGGGGGGTGTTATCTCTTTTGTCGAAAATCAGCCGTTTTTGCTCGAACATTAAATGCCTCCAAATGGTATTTAATTAACTTCCCGAGCCCCTGGAAGCATGAAAATCACTTTAAACATGCTAATTTTAGCTCTAACACTGATGATCCACCTACAAATGTGAACTGACGTTCAAAAATAAAACATTTGAAAACGGACCATTTTCCACATTTCTGAAGCATGACGTAATGGGGGGGTGTTATCTCTTTTGTCGAAAATCAGCCGTTTTTGCTCGAACATTAAATGCCTCCAAATGGTATTTAATTAACTTCCCGGGGTGAAGAAACCCTTTTTGAGAACTCAGAGTGAGTAAATTGGCCATTTTCATGCACTTTTAACCATTCCATAAATCTTGTGTTTTGGGCCCCTGGAAGCATGAAAATCACTTTAAACATGCTAATTTTAGCTCTAACACTGATGATCCACCTACAAATGTGAACTGACGTTCAAAAATAAAACATTTGAAAACGGACCATTTTCCACATTTCTGAAGCATGACGTAATGGGGGGGTGTTATCTCTTTTGTCGAAAATCAGCCGTTTTTGCTCGAACATTAAATGCCTCCAAATGGTATTTAATTAACTTCCCGGGGTGAAGAAACCCTTTTTGAGAACTCAGAGTGAGTAAATTGGCCATTTTCATGCACTTTTAACCATTCCATAAATCTTGTGTTTTGGGCCCCTGGAAGCATGAAAATCACTTTAAACATGCTAATTTTAGCTCTAACACCGATGATCCACCTACAAATGTGAACTGACGTTCAAAAATAAAACATTTGAAAACAGACCATTTTCCACATTTCTGAAGCATGACGTAATGGGGGGGTGTTATCTCTTTTGTCGAAAATCAGCCGTTTTTGCTCGAACATTAAATGCCTCCAAATGGTATTTAATTAACTTCCCGAGCCCCTGGAAGCATGAATATCACTTTAAACATGCAAATTTTAGCTCTAACACTGATGATCCACCTACAAATGTGAACTGACGTTCAAAAATAAAACATTTGAAAACGGACCATTTTCCACATTTCTGAAGCATGACGTAATGGGAGGGTGTTATCTCTTTTGTCGAAAATCAGCCGTTTTTGCTCGAACATTAAATGCCTCCAAATGGTATTTAATTAACTTCCCGAGCCCCTGGAAGCATGAAAATCACTTTAAACATGCTAATTTTAGCTCTAACACTGATGATCCACCTACAAATGTGAACTGACGTTCAAAAATAAAACATTTGAAAACGGACCATTTTCCACATTTCTGAAGCATGACGTAATGGGGGGGTGTTATCTCTTTTGTCGAAAATCAGCCGTTTTTGCTCGAACATTAAATGCCTCCAAATGGTATTTAATTAACTTCCCGGGGTGAAGAAACCCTTTTTGAGAACTCAGAGTGAGTAAATTGGCCATTTTCATGCACTTTTAACCATTCCATAAATCTTGTGTTTTGGGCCCCTGGAAGCATGAAAATCACTTTAAACATGCTAATTTTAGCTCTAACACTGATGATCCACCTACAAATGTGAACTGACGTTCAAAAATAAAACATTTGAAAACGGACCATTTTCCACATTTCTGAAGCATGACGTAATGGGGGGGTGTTATCTCTTTTGTCGAAAATCAGCCGTTTTTGCTCGAACATTAAATGCCTCCAAATGGTATTTAATTAACTACCCGAGCCCCTGGAAGCATGAAAATCACTTTAAACATGCTAATTTTAGCTCTAACACTGATGATCCACCTACAAATGTGAACTGACGTTCAAAAATAAAACATTTGAAAACGGACCTTTTTCCACATTTCTGAAGCATGACGTAATGGGGGGGTGTTATCTCTTTTGTCGAAAATCAGCCGTTTTTGCTCGAACATTAAAAGCCTCCAAATGGTATTTAATTAACTTCCCGAGCCCCTGGAAGCATGAAAATCACTTTAAACATGCTAATTTTAGCTCTAACACTGATGATCCACCTACAAATGTGAACTGACGTTCAAAAATAAAACATTTGAAAACTGACCATTTTCCACATTTCTGAAGCATGACGTAATGGGGGGGTGTTATCTCTTTTGTCGAAAATCAGCCGTTTTTGCTCGAACATTAAATGCCTCCAAATGGTATTTAATTAACTTCCCGGGGTGAAGAAACCCTTTTTGAGAACTCAGAGTGAGTAAATTGGCCATTTTCATGCACTTTTAACCATTCCATAAATCTTGTGTTTTGGGCCCCTGGAAGCATGAAAATCACTTTAAACATGCTAATTTTAGCTCTAACACTGATGATCCACCTACAAATGTGAACTGACGTTCAAAAATAAAACATTTGAAAACGGACCATTTTCCACATTTCTGAAGCATGACGTAATGGGGGTTGTTATCTCTTTTGTCGAAAATCAGCCGTTTTTGCTCGAACATTAAATGCCTCCAAATGGTATTTAATTAACTTCCCGAGCCCCTGGAAGCATGAAAATCACTTTAAACATGCTAATTTTAGCTCTAACACTGATGATCCACCTACAAATGTGAACTGACGTTCAAAAATAAAACATTTGAAAACGGACCATTTTCCACATTTCTGAAGCATGACGTAATGGGGGGGTGTTATCTCTTTTGTCGAAAATCAGCCGTTTTTGCTCGAACATTAAATGCCTCCAAATGGTATTTAATTAACTTCCCGGGGTGAAGAAACCCTTTTTGAGAACTCAGAGTGAGTAAATTGGCCATTTTCATGCACTTTTAACCATTCCATAAATCTTGTGTTTTGGGCCCCTGGAAGCATGAAAATCACTTTAAACATGCTAATTTTAGCTCTAACACTGATGATCCACCTACAAATGTGAACTGACGTTCAAAAATAAAACATTTGAAAACGGACCATTTTCCACATTTCTGAAGCATGACGTAATGGGGGGGTGTTATCTCTTTTGTCGAAAATCAGCCGTTTTTGCTCGAACATTAAATGCCTCCAAATGGTATTTAATTAACTTCCCGGGGTGAAGAAACCCTTTTTGAGAACTCAGAGTGAGTAAATTGGCCATTTTCATGCACTTTTAACCATTCCATAAATCTTGTGTTTTGGGCCCCTGGAAGCATGAAAATCACTTTAAACATGCTAATTTTAGCTCTAACACTGATGATCCACCTACAAATGTGAACTGACGTTCAAAAATAAAACATTTGAAAACGGACCATTTTCCACATTTCTGAAGCATGACGTAATGGGGGGGTGTTATCTCTTTTGTCGAAAATCAGCCGTTTTTGCTCGAACATTAAATGCCTCCAAATGGTATTTAATTAACTTCCCGGGGTGAAGAAACCCTTTTTGAGAACTCAGAGTGAGTAAATTGGCCATTTTCATGCACTTTTAACCATTCCATAAATCTTGTGTTTTGGGCCCCTGGAAGCATGAAAATCACTTTAAACATGCTAATTTTAGCTCTAACACTGATGATCCACCTACAAATGTGAACTGACGTTCAAAAATAAAACATTTGAAAACGGACCATTTTCCACATTTCTGAAGCATGACGTAATGGGGGGGTGTTATCTCTTTTGTCGAAAATCAGCCGTTTTTGCTCGAACATTAAATGCCTCCAAATGGTATTTAATTAACTTCCCGAGCCCCTGGAAGCATGAAAATCACTTTAAACATGCTAATTTTAGCTCTAACACTGATGATCCACCTACAAATGTGAACTGACGTTCAAAAATAAAACATTTGAAAACGGACCATTTTCCACATTTCTGAAGCATGACGTAATGGGGGGGTGTTATCTCTTTTGTCGAAAATCAGCCGTTTTTGCTCGAACATTAAATGCCTCCAAATGGTATTTAATTAACTTCCCGAGCCCCTGGAAGCATGAAAATCACTTTAAACATGCTAATTTTAGCTCTAACACTGATGATCCACCTACAAATGTGAACTGACGTTCAAAAATAAAACATTTGAAAACGGACCATTTTCCACATTTCTGAAGCATGACGTAATGGGGGGGTGTTATCTCTTTTGTCGAAAATCAGCCGTTTTTGCTCGAACATTAAATGCCTCCAAATGGTATTTAATTAACTTCCCGAGCCCCTGGAAGCATGAAAATCACTTTAAACATGCTAATTTTAGCTCTAACACTGATGATCCACCTACAAATGTGAACTGACGTTCAAAAATAAAACATTTGAAAACGGACCATTTTCCACATTTCTGAAGCATGACGTAATGGGGGGGTGTTATCTCTTTTGTCGAAAATCAGCCGTTTTTGCTCGAACATTAAATGCCTCCAAATGGTATTTAATTAACTTCCCGGGGTGAAGAAACCCTTTTTGAGAACTCAGAGTGAGTAAATTGGCCATTTTCATGCACTTTTAACCATTCCATAAATCTTGTGTTTTGGGCCCCTGGAAGCATGAAAATCACTTTAAACATGCTAATTTTAGCTCTAACACTGATGATCCACCTACAAATGTGAACTGACGTTCAAAAATAAAACATTTGAAAACGGACCATTTTCCACATTTCTGAAGCATGACGTAATGGGGGGGTGTTATCTCTTTTGTCGAAAATCAGCCGTTTTTGCTCGAACATTAAATGCCTCCAAATGGTATTTAATTAACTTCCCGAGCCCCTGGAAGCATAAAAATCACTTTAAACATGCTAATTTTAGCTCTAACACTGATGATCCACCTACAAATGTGAACTGACGTTCAAAAATAAAACATTTGAAAACGGACCATTTTCCACATTTCTGAAGCATGACGTAATGGGGGGGTGTTATCTCTTTTGTCGAAAATCAGCCGTTTTTGCTCGAACATTAAATGCCTCCAAATGGTATTTAATTAACTTCCCGAGCCCCTGGAAGCATGAAAATCACTTTAAACATGCTAATTTTAGCTCTAACACTGATGATCCAGCTACAAATGTGAACTGACGTTCAAAAATAAAACATTTGAAAACGGACCATTTTCCACATTTCTGAAGCATGACGTAATGGGGGGGTGTTATCTCTTTTGTCGAAAATCAGCCGTTTTTGCTCGAACATTAAATGCCTCCAAATGGTATTTAATTAACTTCCCGAGCCCCTGGAAGCATGAAAATCACTTTAAACATGCTAATTTTAGCTCTAACACTGATGATCCACCTACAAATGTGAACTGACGTTCAAAAATAAAACATTTGAAAACGGACCATTTTCCACATTTCTGAAGCATGACGTAATGGGGGGGTGTTATCTCTTTTGTCGAAAATCAGCCGTTTTTGCTCGAACATTAAATGCCTCCAAATGGTATTTAATTAACTTCCCGGGGTGAAGAAACCCTTTTTGAGAACTCAGAGTGAGTAAATTGGCCATTTTCATGCACTTTTAACCATTCCATAAATCTTGTGTTTTGGGCCCCTGGAAGCATGAAAATCACTTTAAACATGCTAATTTTAGCTCTAACACTGATGATCCACCTACAAATGTGAACTGACGTTCAAAAATAAAACATTTGAAAACGGACCATTTTCCACATTTCTGAAGCATGACGTAATGGGGGGGTGTTATCTCTTTTGTCGAAAATCAGCCGTTTTTGCTCGAACATTAAATGCCTCCAAATGGTATTTAATTAACTTCCCGAGCCCCTGGAAGCATAAAAATCACTTTAAACATGCTAATTTTAGCTCTAACACTGATGATCCACCTACAAATGTGAACCGACGTTCAAAAATAAAACATTTGAAAACGGACCATTTTCCACATTTCTGAAGCATGACGTAATGGGGGGGGTGTTATCTCTTTTGTCGAAAATCAGCCGTTTTTGCTCGAACATTAAATGCCTCCAAATGGTATTTAATTAACTTCCCGAGCCCCTGGAAGCATGAAAATCACTTTAAACATGCTAATTTTAGCTCTAACACTGATGATCCACCTACAAATGTGAACTGACGTTCAAAAATAAAACATTTGAAAACGGACCATTTTCCACATTTCTGAAGCATGACGTAATGGGGGGGTGTTATCTCTTTTGTCGAAAATCAGCCGTTTTTGCTCGAACATTAAATGCCTCCAAATGGTATTTAATTAACTTCCCGGGGTGAAGAAACCCTTTTTGAGAACTCAGAGTGAGTAAATTGGCCATTTTCATGCACTTTTAACCATTCCATAAATCTTGTGTTTTGGGCCCCTGGAAGCATGAAAATCACTTTAAACATGCTAATTTTAGCTCTAACACTGATGATCCACCTACAAATGTGAACTGACGTTCAAAAATAAAACATTTGAAAACGGACCATTTTCCACATTTCTGAAGCATGACGTAATGGGGGGGTGTTATCTCTTTTGTCGAAAATCAGCCGTTTTTGCTCGAACATTAAATGCCTCCAAATGGTATTTAATTAACTTCCCGGGGTGAAGAAACCCTTTTTGAGAACTCAGAGTGAGTAAATTGGCCATTTTCATGCACTTTTAACCATTCCATAAATCTTGTGTTTTGGGCCCCTGGAAGCATGAAAATCACTTTAAACATGCTAATTTTAGCTCTAACACTGATGATCCACCTACAAATGTGAACTGACGTTCAAAAATAAAACATTTGAAAACGGACCATTTTCCACATTTCTGAAGCATGACGTAATGGGGGGGTGTTATCTCTTTTGTCGAAAATCAGCCGTTTTTGCTCGAACATTAAATGCCTCCAAATGGTATTTAATTAACTTCCCGAGCCCCTGGAAGCATGAAAATCACTTTAAACATGCAAATTTTAGCTCTAACACTGATGATCCACCTACAAATGTGAACTGACGTTCAAAAATAAAACATTTGAAAACGGACCATTTTCCACATTTCTGAAGCATGACGTAATGGGGGGGTGTTATCTCTTTTGTCGAAAATCAGCCGTTTTTGCTCGAACATTAAATGCCTCCAAATGGTATTTAATTAACTTCCCGAGCCCCTGGAAGCATGAAAATCACTTTAAACATGCTAATTTTAGCTCTAACACTGATGATCCACCTACAAATGTGAACTGACGTTCAAAAATAAAACATTTGAAAACGGACCATTTTCCACATTTCTGAAGCATGACGTAATGGGGGGGGTGTTATCTCTTTTGTCGAAAATCAGCCGTTTTTGCTCGAACATTAAATGCCTCCAAATGGTATTTAATTAACTTCCCGGGGTGAAGAAACCCTTTTTGAGAACTCAGAGTGAGTAAATTGGCCATTTTCATGCACTTTTAACCATTCCATAAATCTTGTGTTTTGGGCCCCTGGAAGCATGAAAATCACTTTAAACATGCTAATTTTAGCTCTAACACTGATGATCCACCTACAAATGTGAACTGACGTTCAAAAATAAAACATTTGAAAACGGACCATTTTCCACATTTCTGAAGCATGACGTAATGGGGGGGTGTTATCTCTTTTGTCGAAAATCAGCCGTTTTTGCTCGAACATTAAATGCCTCCAAATGGTATTTAATTAACTACCCGAGCCCCTGGAAGCATGAAAATCACTTTAAACATGCTAATTTTAGCTCTAACACTGATGATCCACCTACAAATGTGAACTGACGTTCAAAAATAAAACATTTGAAAACGGACCATTTTCCACATTTCTGAAGCATGACGTAATGGGGGGGTGTTATCTCTTTTGTCGAAAATCAGCCGTTTTTGCTCGAACATTAAAAGCCTCCAAATGGTATTTAATTAACTTCCCGAGCCCCTGGAAGCATGAAAATCACTTTAAACATGCTAATTTTAGCTCTAACACTGATGATCCACCTACAAATGTGAACTGACGTTCAAAAATAAAACATTTGAAAACTGACCATTTTCCACATTTCTGAAGCATGACGTAATGGGGGGGTGTTATCTCTTTTGTCGAAAATCAGCCGTTTTTGCTCGAACATTAAATGCCTCCAAATGGTATTTAATTAACTTCCCGGGGTGAAGAAACCCTTTTTGAGAACTCAGAGTGAGTAAATTGGCCATTTTCATGCACTTTTAACCATTCCATAAATCTTGTGTTTTGGGCCCCTGGAAGCATGAAAATCACTTTAAACATGCTAATTTTAGCTCTAACACTGATGATCCACCTACAAATGTGAACTGACGTTCAAAAATAAAACATTTGAAAACGGACCATTTTCCACATTTCTGAAGCATGACGTAATGGGGGGGTGTTATCTCTTTTGTCGAAAATCAGCCGTTTTTGCTCGAACATTAAATGCCTCCAAATGGTATTTAATTAACTACCCGAGCCCCTGGAAGCATGAAAATCACTTTAAACATGCTAATTTTAGCTCTAACACTGATGATCCACCTACAAATGTGAACTGACGTTCAAAAATAAAACATTTGAAAACGGACCATTTTCCACATTTCTGAAGCATGACGTAATGGGGGGGTGTTATCTCTTTTGTCGAAAATCAGCCGTTTTTGCTCGAACATTAAATGCCTCCAAATGGTATTTAATTAACTTCCCGAGCCCCTGGAAGCATGAAAATCACTTTAAACATGCTAATTTTAGCTCTAACACTGATGATCCACCTACAAATGTGAACTGACGTTCAAAAATAAAACATTTGAAAACGGACCATTTTCCACATTTCTGAAGCATGACGTAATGGGGGGGTGTTATCTCTTTTGTCGAAAATCAGCCGTTTTTGCTCGAACATTAAATGCCTCCAAATGGTATTTAATTAACTTCCCGAGCCCCTGGAAGCATGAAAATCACTTTAAACATGCTAATTTTAGCTCTAACACTGATGATCCACCTACAAATGTGAACTGACGTTCAAAAATAAAACATTTGAAAACGGACCATTTTCCACATTTCTGAAGCATGACGTAATGGGGGGGTGTTATCTCTTTTGTCGAAAATCAGCCGTTTTTGCTCGAACATTAAATGCCTCCAAATGGTATTTAATTAACTTCCCGGGGTGAAGAAACCCTTTTTGAGAACTCAGAGTGAGTAAATTGGCCATTTTATGCACTTTTAACCATTCCATAAATCTTGTGTTTTGGGCCCCTGGAAGCATGAAAATCACTTTAAACATGCTAATTTTAGCTCTAACACTGATGATCCACCTACAAATGTGAACTGACGTTCAAAAATAAAACATTTGAAAACGGACCATTTTCCACATTTCTGAAGCATGACGTAATGGGGGGGTGTTATCTCTTTTGTCGAAAATCAGCCGTTTTTGCTCGAACATTAAATGCCTCCAAATGGTATTTAATTAACTTCCCGAGCCCCTGGAAGCATGAAAATCACTTTAAACATGCTAATTTTAGCTCTAACACTGATGATCCACCTACAAATGTGAACTGACGTTCAAAAATAAAACATTTGAAAACGGACCATTTTCCACATTTCTGAAGCATGACGTAATGGGGGGGTGTTATCTCTTTTGTCGAAAATCAGCCGTTTTTGCTCGAACATTAAATGCCTCCAAATGGTATTTAATTAACTTCCCGGGGTGAAGAAACCCTTTTTGAGAACTCAGAGTGAGTAAATTGGCCATTTTCATGCACTTTTAACCATTCCATAAATCTTGTGTTTTGGGCCCCTGGAAGCATGAAAATCACTTTAAACATGCTAATTTTAGCTCTAACACTGATGATCCACCTACAAATGTGAACTGACGTTCAAAAATAAAACATTTGAAAACGGACCATTTTCCACATTTCTGAAGCATGACGTAATGGGGGGGTGTTATCTCTTTTGTCGAAAATCAGCCGTTTTTGCTCGAACATTAAATGCCTCCAAATGGTATTTAATTAACTTCCCGAGCCCCTGGAAGCATGAAAATCACTTTAAACATGCTAATTTTAGCTCTAACACTGATGATCCACCTACAAATGTGAACTGACGTTCAAAAATAAAACATTTGAAAACGGACCATTTTCCACATTTCTGAAGCATGACATAATGGGGGGGTGTTATCTCTTTTGTCGAAAATCAGCCGTTTTTGCTCGAACATTAAATGCCTCCAAATGGTATTTAATTAACTTCCCGGGGTGAAGAAACCCTTTTTGAGAACTCAGAGTGAGTAAATTGGCCATTTTCATGCACTTTTAACCATTCCATAAATCTTGTGTTTTGGGCCCCTGGAAGCATGAAAATCACTTTAAACATGCTAATTTTAGCTCTAACACTGATGATCCACCTACAAATGTGAACTGACGTTCAAAAATAAAACATTTGAAAACGGACCATTTTCCACATTTCTGAAGCATGACGTAATGGGGGGGTGTTATCTCTTTTGTCGAAAATCAGCCGTTTTTGCTCGAACATTAAATGCCTCCAAATGGTATTTAATTAACTTCCCGAGCCCCTGGAAGCATGAAAATCACTTTAAACATGCTAATTTTAGCTCTAACACTGATGATCCACCTACAAATGTGAACTGACATTCAAAAATAAAACATTTGAAAACGGACCATTTTCCACATTTCTGAAGCATGACGTAATGGGGGGGTGTTATCTCTTTTGTCGAAAATCAGCCATTTTTGCTCGAACATTAAATGCCTCCAAATGGTATTTAATTAACTTCCCGAGCCCCTGGAAGCATGAAAATCACTTTAAACATGCTAATTTTAGCTCTAACACTGATGATCCACCTACAAATGTGAACTGACGTTCAAAAATAAAACATTTGAAAACGGACCATTTTCCACATTTCTGTAGCATGACGTAATGGGGGGGGTGTTATCTCTTTTGTCGAAAATCAGCCGTTTTTGCTCGAACATTAAATGCCTCCAAATGGTATTTAATTAACTTCCCGAGCCCCTGGAAGCATGAAAATCACTTTAAACATGCTAATTTTAGCTCTAACACTGATGATCCACCTACAAATGTGAACTGACGTTCAAAAATAAAACATTTGAAAACGGACCATTTTCCACATTTCTGAAGCATGACGTAATGGGGGGGTGTTATCTCTTTTGTCGAAAATCAGCCGTTTTTGCTCGAACATTAAATGCCTCCAAATGGTATTTAATTAACTTCCCGAGCCCCTGGAAGCATGAAAATCACTTTAAACATGCTAATTTTAGCTCTAACACTGATGATCCACCTACAAATGTGAACTGACGTTCAAAAATAAAACATTTGAAAACGGACCATTTTCCACATTTCTGAAGCATGACGTAATGGGGGGGTGTTATCTCTTTTGTCGAAAATCAGCCGTTTTTGCTCGAACATTAAATGCCTCCAAATGGTATTTAATTAACTTCCCGGGGTGAAGAAACCCTTTTTGAGAACTCAGAGTGAGTAAATTGGCCATTTTCATGCACTTTTAACCATTCCATAAATCTTGTGTTTTGGGCCCCTGGAAGCATGAAAATCACTTTAAACATGCTAATTTTAGCTCTAACACTGATGATCCACCTACAAATGTGAACTGACGTTCAAAAATAAAACATTTGAAAACGGACCATTTTCCACATTTCTGAAGCATGACGTAATGGGGGGGTGTTATCTCTTTTGTCGAAAATCAGCCGTTTTTGCTCGAACATTAAATGCCTCCAAATGGTATTTAATTAACTTCCCGGGGTGAAGAAACCCTTTTTGAGAACTCAGAGTGAGTAAATTGGCCATTTTCATGCACTTTTAACCATTCCATAAATCTTGTGTTTTGGGCCCCTGGAAGCATGAAAATCACTTTAAACATGCTAATTTTAGCTCTAACACTGATGATCCACCTACAAATGTGAACTGACGTTCAAAAATAAAACATTTGAAAACGGACCATTTTCCACATTTCTGAAGCAAGACGTAATGGGGGGGTGTTATCTCTTTTGTCGAAAATCAGCCGTTTTTGCTCGAACATTAAATGCCTCCAAATGGTATTTAATTAACTTCCCGAGCCCCTGGAAGCATGAAAATCACTTTAAACATGCTAATTTTAGCTCTAACACTGATGATCCACCTACAAATGTGAACTGACGTTCAAAAATAAAACATTTGAAAACGGACCATTTTCCACATTTCTGAAGCATGACGTAATGGGGGGGTGTTATCTCTTTTGTCGAAAATCAGCCGTTTTTGCTCGAACATTAAATGCCTCCAAATGGTATTTAATTAACTTCCCGGGGTGAAGAAACCCTTTTTGAGAACTCAGAGTGAGTAAATTGGCCATTTTCATGCACTTTTAACCATTCCATAAATCTTGTGTTTTGGGCCCCTGGAAGCATGAAAATCACTTTAAACATGCTAATTTTAGCTCTAACACTGATGATCCACCTACAAATGTGAACTGACGTTCAAAAATAAAACATTTGAAAACGGACCATTTTCCACATTTCTGAAGCATGACGTAATGGGGGGGTGTTATCTCTTTTGTCGAAAATCAGCCGTTTTTGCTCGAACATTAAATGCCTCCAAATGGTATTTAATTAACTTCCCGGGGTGAAGAAACCCTTTTTGAGAACTCAGAGTGAGTAAATTGGCCATTTTCATGCACTTTTAACCATTCCATAAATCTTGTGTTTTGGGCCCCTGGAAGCATGAAAATCACTTTAAACATGCTAATTTTAGCTCTAACACTGATGATCCACCTACAAATGTGAACTGACGTTCAAAAATAAAACATTTGAAAACGGACCATTTTCCACATTTCTGAAGCATGACGTAATGGGGGGGGTGTTATCTCTTTTGTCGAAAATCAGCCGTTTTTGCTCGAACATTAAATGCCTCCAAATGGTATTTAATTAACTTCCCGAGCCCCTGGAAGCATGAAAATCACTTTAAACATGCAAATTTTAGCTCTAACACTGATGATCCACCTACAAATGTGAACTGACGTTCAAAAATAAAACATTTGAAAACGGACCATTTTCCACATTTCTGAAGCATGACGTAATGGGGGGGTGTTATCTCTTTTGTCGAAAATCAGCCGTTTTTGCTCGAACATTAAATGCCTCCAATTGGTATTTAATTAACTTCCCGAGCCCCTGGAAGCATGAAAATCACTTTAAACATGCTAATTTTAGCTCTAACACTGATGATCCACCTACAAATGTGAACTGACGTTCAAAAATAAAACATTTGAAAACGGACCATTTTCCACATTTCTGAAGCATGACGTAATGGGGGGGTGTTATCTCTTTTGTCGAAAATCAGCCGTTTTTGCTCGAACATTAAATGCCTCCAAATGGTATTTAATTAACTTCCCGGGGTGAAGAAACCCTTTTTGAGAACTCAGAGTGAGTAAATTGGCCATTTTCATGCACTTTTAACCATTCCATAAATCTTGTGTTTTGGGCCCCTGGAAGCATGAAAATCACTTTAAACATGCTAATTTTAGCTCTAACACTGATGATCCACCTACAAATGTGAACTGACGTTCAAAAATAAAACATTTGAAAACGGACCATTTTCCACATTTCTGAAGCATGACGTAATGGGGGGGTGTTATCTCTTTTGTCGAAAATCAGCCGTTTTTGCTCGAACATTAAATGCCTCCAAATGGTATTTAATTAACTACCCGAGCCCCTGGAAGCATGAAAATCACTTTAAACATGCTAATTTTAGCTCTAACACTGATGATCCACCTACAAATGTGAACTGACGTTCAAAAATAAAACATTTGAAAACGGACCATTTTCCACATTTCTGAAGCATGACGTAATGGGGGGGTGTTATCTCTTTTGTCGAAAATCAGCCGTTTTTGCTCGAACATTAAAAGCCTCCAAATGGTATTTAATTAACTTCCCGAGCCCCTGGAAGCATGAAAATCACTTTAAACATGCTAATTTTAGCTCTAACACTGATGATCCACCTACAAATGTGAACTGACGTTCAAAAATAAAACATTTGAAAACTGACCATTTTCCACATTTCTGAAGCATGACGTAATGGGGGGGTGTTATATCTTTTGTCGAAAATCAGCCGTTTTTGCTCGAACATTAAATGCCTCCAAATGGTATTTAATTAACTTCCCGGGGTGAAGAAACCCTTTTTGAGAACTCAGAGTGAGTAAATTGGCCATTTTCATGCACTTTTAACCATTCCATAAATCTTGTGTTTTGGGCCCCTGGAAGCATGAAAATCACTTTAAACATGCTAATTTTAGCTCTAACACTGATGATCCACCTACAAATGTGAACTGACGTTCAAAAATAAAACATTTGAAAACGGACCATTTTCCACATTTCTGAAGCAGGACGTAATGGGGGGGTGTTATCTCTTTTGTCGAAAATCAGCCGTTTTTGCTCGAACATTAAATGCCTCCAAATGGTATTTAATTAACTTCCCGAGCCCCTGGAAGCATGAAAATCACTTTAAACATGCTAATTTTAGCTCTAACACTGATGATCCACCTACAAATGTGAACTGACGTTCAAAAATAAAACATTTGAAAACGGACCATTTTCCACATTTCTGAAGCATGACGTAATGGGGGGGTGTTATCTCTTTTGTCGAAAATCAGCCGTTTTTTCTCGAACATTAAATGCCTCCAAATGGTATTTAATTAACTTCCCGGGGTGAAGAAACCCTTTTTGAGAACTCAGAGTGAGTAAATTGGCCATTTTCATGCACTTTTAACCATTCCATAAATCTTGTGTTTTGGGCCCCTGGAAGCATGAAAATCACTTTAAACATGCTAATTTTAGCTCTAACACTGATGATCCACCTACAAATGTGAACTGACGTTCAAAAATAAAACATTTGAAAACGGACCATTTTCCACATTTCTGAAGCATGACGTAATGGGGGGGTGTTATCTCTTTTGTCGAAAATCAGCCGTTTTTGCTTGAACATTAAATGCCTCCAAATGGTATTTAATTAACTTCCCGGGGTGAAGAAACCCTTTTTGAGAACTCAGAGTGAGTAAATTGGCCATTTTCATGCACTTTTAACCATTCCATAAATCTTGTGTTTTGGGCCCCTGGAAGCATGAAAATCACTTTAAACATGCTAATTTTAGCTCTAACACTGATGATCCACCTACAAATGTGAACTGACGTTCAAAAATAAAACATTTGAAAACGGACCATTTTCCACATTTCTGAAGCAGGACGTAATGGGGGGGTGTTATCTCTTTTGTCGAAAATCAGCCGTTTTTGCTCGAACATTAAATGCCTCCAAATGGTATTTAATTAACTTCCCGAGCCCCTGGAAGCATGAAAATCACTTTAAACATGCAAATTTTAGCTCTAACACTGATGATCCACCTACAAATGTGAACTGACGTTCAAAAATAAAACATTTGAAAACGGACCATTTTCCACATTTCTGAAGCATGACGTAATGGGGGGTGTTATCTCTTTTGTCGAAAATCAGCCGTTTTTGCTCGAACATTAAATGCCTCCAAATGGTATTTAATTAACTTCCCGAGCCCCTGGAAGCATGAAAATCACTTTAAACATGCTAATTTTAGCTCTAACACTGATGATCCACCTACAAATGTGAACTGACGTTCAAAAATAAAACATTTGAAAACGGACCATTTTCCACATTTCTGAAGCATGACGTAATGGGGGGGTGTTATCTCTTTTGTCGAAAATCAGCCGTTTTTGCTCGAACATTAAATGCCTCCAAATGGTATTTAATTAACTTCCCGGGGTGAAGAAACCCTTTTTGAGAACTCAGAGTGAGTAAATTGGCCATTTTCATGCACTTTTAACCATTCCATAAATCTTGTGTTTTGGGCCCCTGGAAGCATGAAAATCACTTTAAACATGCTAATTTTAGCTCTAACACTGATGATCCACCTACAAATGTGAACTGACGTTCAAAAATAAAACATTTGAAAACGGACCATTTTCCACATTTCTGAAGCATGACGTAATGGGGGGGTGTTATCTCTTTTGTCGAAAATCAGCCGTTTTTGCTCGAACATTAAATGCCTCCAAATGGTATTTAATTAACTACCCGAGCCCCTGGAAGCATGAAAATCACTTTAAACATGCTAATTTTAGCTCTAACACTGATGATCCACCTACAAATGTGAACTGACGTTCAAAAATAAAACATTTGAAAACGGACCATTTTCCACATTTCTGAAGCATGACGTAATGGGGGGGTGTTATCTCTTTTGTCGAAAATCAGCCGTTTTTGCTCGAACATTAAAAGCCTCCAAATGGTATTTAATTAACTTCCCGAGCCCCTGGAAGCATGAAAATCACTTTAAACATGCTAATTTTAGCTCTAACACTGATGATCCACCTACAAATGTGAACTGACGTTCAAAAATAAAACATTTGAAAACTGACCATTTTCCACATTTCTGAAGCATGACGTAATGGGGGGGTGTTATCTCTTTTGTCGAAAATCAGCCGTTTTTGCTCGAACATTAAATGCCTCCAAATGGTATTTAATTAACTTCCCGGGGTGAAGAAACCCTTTTTGAGAACTCAGAGTGAGTAAATTGGCCATTTTCATGCACTTTTAACCATTCCATAAATCTTGTGTTTTGGGCCCCTGGAAGCATGAAAATCACTTTAAACATGCTAATTTTAGCTCTAACACTGATGATCCACCTACAAATGTGAACTGACGTTCAAAAATAAAACATTTGAAAACGGACCATTTTCCACATTTCTGAAGCATGACGTAATGGGGGGGTGTTATCTCTTTTGTCGAAAATCAGCCGTTTTTGCTCGAACATTAAATGCCTCCAAATGGTGATTAATTAACTTCCCGAGCCCCTGGAAGCATGAAAATCACTTTAAACATGCTAATTTTAGCTCTAACACTGATGATCCACCTACAAATGTGAACTGACGTTCAAAAATAAAACATTTGAAAACGGACCATTTTCCACATTTCTGAAGCATGACGTAATGGGGGGGTGTTATCTCTTTTGTCGAAAATCAGCCGTTTTTGCTCGAACATTAAATGCCTCCAAATGGTATTTAATTAACTTCCCGAACCCCTGGAAGCATGAAAATCACTTTAAACATGCTAATTTTAGCTCTAACACTGATGATCCACCTACAAATGTGAACTGACGTTCAAAAATAAAACATTTGAAAACGGACCATTTTCCACATTTCTGAAGCATGACGTAATGGGGGGGTGTTATCTCTTTTGTCGAAAATCAGCCGTTTTTGCTCGAACATTAAATGCCTCCAAATGGTATTTAATTAACTTCCCGGGGTGAAGAAACCCTTTTTGAGAACTCAGAGTGAGTAAATTGGCCATTTTCATGCACTTTTAACCATTCCATAAATCTTGTGTTTTGGGCCCCTGGAAGCATGAAAATCACTTTAAACATGCTAATTTTAGCTCTAACACTGATGATCCACCTACAAATGTGAACTGACGTTCAAAAATAAAACATTTGAAAACGGACCATTTTCCACATTTCTGAAGCATGACGTAATGGGGGGGTGTTATCTCTTTTGTCGAAAATCAGCCGTTTTTGCTCGAACATTAAATGCCTCCAAATGGTATTTAATTAACTTCCCGGGGTGAAGAAACCCTTTTTGAGAACTCAGAGTGAGTAAATTGGCCATTTTCATGCACTTTTAACCATTCCATAAATCTTGTGTTTTGGGCCCCTGGAAGCATGAAAATCACTTTAAACATGCTAATTTTAGCTCTAACACTGATGATCCACCTACAAATGTGAACTGACGTTCAAAAATAAAACATTTGAAAACGGACCATTTTCCACATTTCTGAAGCAAGACGTAATGGGGGGGTGTTATCTCTTTTGTCGAAAATCAGCCGTTTTTGCTCGAACATTAAATGCCTCCAAATGGTATTTAATTAACTTCCCGAGCCCCTGGAAGCATGAAAATCACTTTAAACATGCTAATTTTAGCTCTAACACTGATGATCCACCTACAAATGTGAACTGACGTTCAAAAATAAAACATTTGAAAACGGACCATTTTCCACATTTCTGAAGCATGACGTAATGGGGGGGTGTTATCTCTTTTGTCGAAAATCAGCCGTTTTTGCTCGAACATTAAATGCCTCCAAATGGTATTTAATTAACTTCCCGGGGTGAAGAAACCCTTTTTGAGAACTCAGAGTGAGTAAATTGGCCATTTTCATGCACTTTTAACCATTCCATAAATCTTGTGTTTTGGGCCCCTGGAAGCATGAAAATCACTTTAAACATGCTAATTTTAGCTCTAACACTGATGATCCACCTACAAATGTGAACTGACGTTCAAAAATAAAACATTTGAAAACGGACCATTTTCCACATTTCTGAAGCATGACGTAATGGGGGGGTGTTATCTCTTTTGTCGAAAATCAGCCGTTTTTGCTCGAACATTAAATGCCTCCAAATGGTATTTAATTAACTTCCCGGGGTGAAGAAACCCTTTTTGAGAACTCAGAGTGAGTAAATTGGCCATTTTCATGCACTTTTAACCATTCCATAAATCTTGTGTTTTGGGCCCCTGGAAGCATGAAAATCACTTTAAACATGCTAATTTTAGCTCTAACACTGATGATCCACCTACAAATGTGAACTGACGTTCAAAAATAAAACATTTGAAAACGGACCATTTTCCACATTTCTGAAGCATGACGTAATGGGGGGGTGTTATCTCTTTTGTCGAAAATCAGCCGTTTTTGCTCGAACATTAAATGCCTCCAAATGGTATTTAATTAACTTCCCGAGCCCCTGGAAGCATGAAAATCACTTTAAACATGCAAATTTTAGCTCTAACACTGATGATCCACCTACAAATGTGAACTGACGTTCAAAAATAAAACATTTGAAAACGGACCATTTTCCACATTTCTGAAGCATGACGTAATGGGGGGGTGTTATCTCTTTTGTCGAAAATCAGCCGTTTTTGCTCGAACATTAAATGCCTCCAAATGGTATTTAATTAACTTCCCGAGCCCCTGGAAGCATGAAAATCACTTTAAACATGCTAATTTTAGCTCTAACACTGATGATCCACCTACAAATGTGAACTGACGTTCAAAAATAAAACATTTGAAAACGGACCATTTTCCACATTTCTGAAGCATGACGTAATGGGGGGGTGTTATCTCTTTTGTCGAAAATCAGCCGTTTTTGCTCGAACATTAAATGCCTCCAAATGGTATTTAATTAACTTCCCGGGGTGAAGAAACCCTTTTTGAGAACTCAGAGTGAGTAAATTGGCCATTTTCATGCACTTTTAACCATTCCATAAATCTTGTGTTTTGGGCCCCTGGAAGCATGAAAATCACTTTAAACATGCTAATTTTAGCTCTAACACTGATGATCCACCTACAAATGTGAACTGACGTTCAAAAATAAAACATTTGAAAACGGACCATTTTCCACATTTCTGAAGCATGACGTAATGGGGGGGTGTTATCTCTTTTGTCGAAAATCAGCCGTTTTTGCTCGAACATTAAATGCCTCCAAATGGTATTTAATTAACTACCCGAGCCCCTGGAAGCATGAAAATCACTTTAAACATGCTAATTTTAGCTCTAACACTGATGATCCACCTACAAATGTGAACTGACGTTCAAAAATAAAACATTTGAAAACGGACCATTTTCCACATTTCTGAAGCATGACGTAATGGGGGGGTGTTATCTCTTTTGTCGAAAATCAGCCGTTTTTGCTCGAACATTAAAAGCCTCCAAATGGTATTTAATTAACTTCCCGAGCCCCTGGAAGCATGAAAATCACTTTAAACATGCTAATTTTAGCTCTAACACTGATGATCCACCTACAAATGTGAACTGACGTTCAAAAATAAAACATTTGAAAACTGACCATTTTCCACATTTCTGAAGCATGACGTAATGGGGGGGTGTTATCTCTTTTGTCGAAAATCAGCCGTTTTTGCTCGAACATTAAATGCCTCCAAATGGTATTTAATTAACTTCCCGGGGTGAAGAAACCCTTTTTGAGAACTCAGAGTGAGTAAATTGGCCATTTTCATGCACTTTTAACCATTCCATAAATCTTGTGTTTTGGGCCCCTGGAAGCATGAAAATCACTTTAAACATGCTAATTTTAGCTCTAACACTGATGATCCACCTACAAATGTGAACTGACGTTCAAAAATAAAACATTTGAAAACGGACCATTTTCCACATTTCTGAAGCATGACGTAATGGGGGTTGTTATCTCTTTTGTCGAAAATCAGCCGTTTTTGCTCGAACATTAAATGCCTCCAAATGGTATTTAATTAACTTCCCGAGCCCCTGGAAGCATGAAAATCACTTTAAACATGCTAATTTTAGCTCTAACACTGATGATCCACCTACAAATGTGAACTGACGTTCAAAAATAAAACATTTGAAAACGGACCATTTTCCACATTTCTGAAGCATGACGTAATGGGGGGGTGTTATCTCTTTTGTCGAAAATCAGCCGTTTTTGCTCGAACATTAAATGCCTCCAAATGGTATTTAATTAACTTCCCGAGCCCCTGGAAGCATGAAAATCACTTTAAACATGCTAATTTTAGCTCTAACACTGATGATCCACCTACAAATGTGAACTGACGTTCAAAAATAAAACATTTGAAAACGGACCATTTTCCACATTTCTGAAGCATGACGTAATGGGGGGGTGTTATCTCTTTTGTCGAAAATCAGCCGTTTTTGCTTGAACATTAAATGCCTCCAAATGGTATTTAATTAACTTCCCGGGGTGAAGAAACCCTTTTTGAGAACTCAGAGTGAGTAAATTGGCCATTTTCATGCACTTTTAACCATTCCATAAATCTTGTGTTTTGGGCCCCTGGAAGCATGAAAATCACTTTAAACATGCTAATTTTAGCTCTAACACTGATGATCCACCTACAAATGTGAACTGACGTTCAAAAATAAAACATTTGAAAACGGACCATTTTCCACATTTCTGAAGCATGACGTAATGGGGGGGTGTTATCTCTTTTGTCGAAAATCAGCCGTTTTTGCTCGAACATTAAATGCCTCCAAATGGTATTTAATTAACTTCCCGAGCCCCTGGAAGCATGAAAATCACTTTAAACATGCTAATTTTAGCTCTAACACTGATGATCCACCTACAAATGTGAACTGACGTTCAAAAATAAAACATTTGAAAACGGACCATTTTCCACATTTCTGAAGCATGACGTAATGGGGGGGTGTTATCTCTTTTGTCGAAAATCAGCCGTTTTTGCTCGAACATTAAATGCCTCCAAATGGTATTTAATTAACTTCCCGGGGTGAAGAAACCCTTTTTGAGAACTCAGAGTGAGTAAATTGGCCATTTTCATGCACTTTTAACCATTCCATAAATCTTGTGTTTTGGGCCCCTGGAAGCATGATAATCACTTTAAACATGCTAATTTTAGCTCTAACACTGATGATCCACCTACAAATGTGAACTGACGTTCAAAAATAAAACATTTGAAAACGGACCATTTTCCACATTTCTGAAGCATGACGTAATGGGGGGGTGTTATCTCTTTTGTCGAAAATCAGCCGTTTTTGCTCGAACATTAAATGCCTCCAAATGGTATTTAATTAACTTCCCGGGGTGAAGAAACCCTTTTTGAGAACTCAGAGTGAGTAAATTGGCCATTTTCATGCACTTTTAACCATTCCATAAATCTTGTGTTTTGGGCCCCTGGAAGCATGAAAATCACTTTAAACATGCTAATTTTAGCTCTAACACTGATGATCCACCTACAAATGTGAACTGACGTTCAAAAATAAAACATTTGAAAACGGACCATTTTCCACATTTCTGAAGCATGACGTAATGGGGGGGTGTTATCTCTTTTGTCGAAAATCAGCCGTTTTTGCTCGAACATTAAATGCCTCCAAATGGTATTTAATTAACTTCCCGGGGTGAAGAAACCCTTTTTGAGAACTCAGAGTGAGTAAATTGGCCATTTTCATGCACTTTTAACCATTCCATAAATCTTGTGTTTTGGGCCCCTGGAAGCATGAAAATCACTTTAAACATGCTAATTTTAGCTCTAACACTGATGATCCACCTACAAATGTGAACTGACGTTCAAAAATAAAACATTTGAAAACGGACCATTTTCCACATTTCTGAAGCATGACGTAATGGGGGGGTGTTATCTCTTTTGTCGAAAATCAGCCGTTTTTGCTCGAACATTAAATGCCTCCAAATGGTATTTAATTAACTTCCCGAGCCCCTGGAAGCATGAAAATCACTTTAAACATGCTAATTTTAGCTCTAACACTGATGATCCACCTACAAATGTGAACTGACGTTCAAAAATAAAACATTTGAAAACGGACCATTTTCCACATTTCTGAAGCATGACGTAATGGGGGGGGTGTTATCTCTTTTGTCGAAAATCAGCCGTTTTTGCTCGAACATTAAATGCCTCCAAATGGTATTTAATTAACTTCCCGAGCCCCTGGAAGCATGAAAATCACTTTAAACATGCTAATTTTAGCTCTAACACTGATGATCCACCTACAAATGTGAACTGACGTTCAAAAATAAAACATTTGAAAACGGACCATTTTCCACATTTCTGAAGCATGACGTAATGGGGGGGTGTTATCTCTTTTGTCGAAAATCAGCCGTTTTTGCTCGAACATTAAATGCCTCCAAATGGTATTTAATTAACTTCCCGAGCCCCTGGAAGCATGAAAATCACTTTAAACATGCTAATTTTAGCTCTAACACTGATGATCCACCTACAAATGTGATCTGACGTTCAAAAATAAAACATTTGAAAACGGACCATTTTCCACATTTCTGAAGCATGACGTAATGGGGGGGTGTTATCTCTTTTGTCGAAAATCAGCCGTTTTTGCTCGAACATTAAATGCCTCCAAATGGTATTTAATTAACTTCCCGGGGTGAAGAAACCCTTTTTGAGAACTCAGAGTGAGTAAATTGGCCATTTTCATGCACTTTTAACCATTCCATAAATCTTGTGTTTTGGGCCCCTGGAAGCATGAAAATCACTTTAAACATGCTAATTTTAGCTCTAACACTGATGATCCACCTACAAATGTGAACTGACGTTCAAAAATAAAACATTTGAAAACGGACCATTTTCCACATTTCTGAAGCATGACGTAATGGGGGGGTGTTATCTCTTTTGTCGAAAATCAGCCGTTTTTGCTCGAACATTAAATGCCTCCAAATGGTATTTAATTAACTTCCCGAGCCCCTGGAAGCATAAAAATCACTTTAAACATGCTAATTTTAGCTCTAACACTGATGATCCACCTACAAATGTGAACTGACGTTCAAAAATAAAACATTTGAAAACGGACCATTTTCCACATTTCTGAAGCATGACGTAATGGGGGGGTGTTATCTCTTTTGTCGAAAATCAGCCGTTTTTGCTCGAACATTAAATGCCTCCAAATGGTATTTAATTAACTTCCCGAGCCCCTGGAAGCATGAAAATCACTTTAAACATGCTAATTTTAGCTCTAACACTGATGATCCAGCTACAAATGTGAACTGACGTTCAAAAATAAAACATTTGAAAACGGACCATTTTCCACATTTCTGAAGCATGACGTAATGGGGGGGTGTTATCTCTTTTGTCGAAAATCAGCCGTTTTTGCTCGAACATTAAATGCCTCCAAATGGTATTTAATTAACTTCCCGGGGTGAAGAAACCCTTTTTGAGAACTCAGAGTGAGTAAATTGGCCATTTTCATGCACTTTTAACCATTCCATAAATCTTGTGTTTTGGGCCCCTGGAAGCATGAAAATCACTTTAAACATGCTAATTTTAGCTCTAACACTGATGATCCACCTACAAATGTGAACTGACGTTCAAAAATAAAACATTTGAAAACGGACCATTTTCCACATTTCTGAAGCATGACGTAATGGGGGGGTGTTATCTCTTTTGTCGAAAATCAGCCGTTTTTGCTCGAACATTAAATGCCTCCAAATGGTATTTAATTAACTTCCCGGGGTGAAGAAACCCTTTTTGAGAACTCAGAGTGAGTAAATTGGCCATTTTCATGCACTTTTAACCATTCCATAAATCTTGTGTTTTGGGCCCCTGGAAGCATGAAAATCACTTTAAACATGCTAATTTTAGCTCTAACACTGATGATCCACCTACAAATGTGAACTGACGTTCAAAAATAAAACATTTGAAAACGGACCATTTTCCACATTTCTGAAGCATGACGTAATGGGGGGGTGTTATCTCTTTTGTCGAAAATCAGCCGTTTTTGCTCGAACATTAAATGCCTCCAAATGGTATTTAATTAACTTCCCGAGCCCCTGGAAGCATGAAAATCACTTTAAACATGCAAATTTTAGCTCTAACACTGATGATCCACCTACAAATGTGAACTGACGTTCAAAAATAAAACATTTGAAAACGGACCATTTTCCACATTTCTGAAGCATGACGTAATGGGGGGGTGTTATCTCTTTTGTCGAAAATCAGCCGTTTTTGCTCGAACATTAAATGCCTCCAAATGGTATTTAATTAACTTCCCGAGCCCCTGGAAGCATGAAAATCACTTTAAACATGCTAATTTTAGCTCTAACACTGATGATCCACCTACAAATGTGAACTGACGTTCAAAAATAAAACATTTGAAAACGGACCATTTTCCACATTTCTGAAGCATGACGTAATGGGGGGGTGTTATCTCTTTTGTCGAAAATCAGCCGTTTTTGCTCGAACATTAAATGCCTCCAAATGGTATTTAATTAACTTCCCGGGGTGAAGAAACCCTTTTTGAGAACTCAGAGTGAGTAAATTGGCCATTTTCATGCACTTTTAACCATTCCATAAATCTTGTGTTTTGGGCCCCTGGAAGCATGAAAATCACTTTAAACATGCTAATTTTAGCTCTAACACTGATGATCCACCTACAAATGTGAACTGACGTTCAAAAATAAAACATTTGAAAACGGACCATTTTCCACATTTCTGAAGCATGACGTAATGGGGGGGTGTTATCTCTTTTGTCGAAAATCAGCCGTTTTTGCTCGAACATTAAATGCCTCCAAATGGTATTTAATTAACTTCCCGGGGTGAAGAAACCCTTTTT